>NC_069500.1:1037525580-1037733080 GCF_027579735.1 Bombina bombina | reverse complement strand
GCACAGTTGTAATGGTCTTAGATGAATTCGAGCAAAAAGAACTATGTCCATTGCTGCAACCATCAACCCTACTACTTCCATGCACTGAGCTATGGAAGGCTGCAGAATAGAGAGAAGAAATTGACAAGCGTTTAGAAGCTTTGACTTTCTGACTTCTGTCAGAAAGATCTTCATTTCAAAAGAATCTATTATTGTTCCCAAAAAGGGAACTCTTGTCGACGGAGACAGGGAACTCTTTTCTACGTTCACCTTCCAACCGTGAGATCTGAGAACGGCTAGAACAATGTCTGTATGAGCCTTTGCCTTGGAAAGAGACGACGCTTGAATTAGAATGTCGTCCAGATAAGGTGCCACTGCAATGCCCCTTGGTCTTAGAACCGCTAGAAGGGACCCGAGCACCTTTGTGAAAATTCTGGGAGCAGTGGCTAGTCCGAATGGGAGAGCCACGAACTGATAATGTTTGTCCAGAAAGGCGAACCTTAGGAACTGATGATGATCTTTGTGGATAGGAATATGTAGATACGCATCCTTTAAATCCACGGTAGTCATATATTGACCCTCCTGGATTGTAGGTAAAATTGTTCGAATGGTTTCCATTTTGAACGATGGAACTCTGAGAAATTTGTTTAGAATTTTTAAATCCAGAATTGGTCTGAAAGTTCCCTCTTCTTTGGGAACTACAAACAGATTTGAGTAAAAACCCCTGACCTTGTTGTTCCACAGTTGGAACTGGGTGTATCACTCCCATCTTTAACAGGTCTTCTACACAATGTCAGAATGCCTGTCTACTTATTTGGTTTGAAGATAAGTGAGACATGTGGAACCTTCCCCTTGGGGGTAGTTCCTTGAATTCTAGAAGATAACCCTGAGAGACTATTTCTAGTGTCCAGGGATCCTGGACGTCTCTTGCCCAAGCCTGAGCAAAGAGAGAGAGTCTGTCCCCTACTAGATCCGGTCCCGGATCGGGGGCTACCCCTTCATGCTGTCTTGGTAGCAAGCAGCAGGCTTTTTGGCCTGTTTACCGTTATTCCAGCCTTGCATTGGTTTCCAAGCTGGTTTAGTCTGGGAAGCGTTACCCTCTTGTCTAGAGGCTGCCGAGTTAGAAGCCGGTCCGTTCCTGAAATTGCGAAAGGAACGAAAATTGGACTTATTCTTAGCCTTGAAAGGCCTATCCTGTGGGAGTGCATGGCCCTTTCCCCCAGTGATGTCGGAAATAATTTCTTTCAATTCTGGCCCAAAAAGGGTCTTACCTTTGAAAGGGATATTAAGCAATTTTGTCTTGGAAGATACATCCGCCGACCAAGACTTTAGCCAGAGCGCTCTGCGCGCCACAATTGCAAACCCTGAATTTTTCGGCACTAATCTCGCTAACTGCAAAGCGGCGTCTAAAATAAAGGAATTAGCTAACTTAAGTGCGTGAATTCTGTCCATGACTTCCTCATACGGAGTCTCCCTACTGAGCGACTTTTCCAGTTCCTCGAACCAGAACCACGCCGCTGTAGTGACAGGAATAATGCACGAAATAGGATGAAGGAGGTAACCTTGCTGTACAAAAATCTTTTTAAGCAAACCCTCCAATTTTTTATCCATAGGATCTTTGAAAGCACAATTGTCCTCAATGGGAATGGTCATGCGTTTGGCTATTGTAGAAACCGCCCCCTCGACCTTAGGGACTGTTTGCCATATGTCCTTCCTGGGGTCGACTACAGGGAACAATTTCTTAAATATAGGAGGAGGGACAAAAAGGTATGCCTGGCTTCTCCCACTCGTTATTCACTATGTCCCCCACCCGTTTAGGTATCGGAAAGGCATCAGGGTGCACCGGGACCTCTAGGAACTTGTCCATCTTGCACAAGTTTTCTGGGATGACCAGATTGTCACAATCATCCAGAGTAGATAGCACCTCCTTAAGTAATGCGCGGAGATGCTCTGATTTAAATGTCACAACATCAGGTTCTGCCTGCTGAGAAATTCTTCCTGTATCAGAAATTTCTCCATCTGAGAAACCCTCCCTCACTGCCACTTCAGACTGGTGTGAGGGTATGACAGAAAAATTATCATCAGCGCCCTCCTGCTCTACAGTGTTTAAAACAGAGCAATTGCGCTTTCTCTGAAATGCTGGCATTTTGGATAAAATATTAGCTATGGAGTTATCCATTACTGCCGTCAATTGTTGCATAGTAACAAGCATTGGCGCGCTAGAAGTACTAGGGGTCGCCTGCGCGGGCATAACTGGTATAGACACAGAAGGAGAAGATGTAGAACTATCTCTACTTCCTTCATCTGAGGAATCATCCTGGGCAACCTTACTATTTGTGACAATACTGTCCTTACTGTGTTTGGACGCTATGGCACAATTATCACCTATATTTGAAGGGGGAACCACATTGACTTCTATACATACAGAACATGATCTATCAGAAGGTACAGACATGTTAAACAGGCTTAAACTGGTTAATAAAGTACAAAAACCGTTTTAAAACAAAACCGTTACTGTCTCTTTAAATGTTAAACAGGGCACACTTTATTACTGAATATGTGAAAAACTATGAAGGAATTATCCAATCTTTACCAAATTCACCACAGTGTCTTAATGCATTCAAAGTATTGCACCCCAATTTTCAAGCTGTTAACCCTTAAAATGTGGAAACCGGAGCCGTTTGCAATTTTAACCCCACTACAGTCCCAGCCACAGCCTTTGTTGTGACTTCAACTATCCCAGGGGGGTATTTCAAGCCTTCTAGGAACTTTTTCAGTGGACACCAGACCCTCTCACATGCATCTGCATGCACTGTACTTAAAAGAAACTGTGCAATAATGACGCGAAAATGAGGCTCTGCCTAATACAGTGAAAGGCCCTTCCTGACTGGGAAGGTGTCTAAACTAGTGCCTGGTGATAAAAAACGTTCCCCAAACAATAAAAGTGTGAAATCCATTTCAAACTTTAAATAAAAAACAGAATTTATGTTTACCTGATAAATTACTTTCTCCAACGGTGTGTCCGGTCCACGGCGTCATCCTTACTTGTGGGATATTCTCCTCCCCAACAGGAAATGGCAAAGAGCCCAGCAAAGCTGGTCACATGATCCCTCCTAGGCTCCGCCTACCCCAGTCATTCGACCGACGTTAAGGAGGAATATTTGCATAGGAGAAACCATATGATACCGTGGTGACTGTAGTTAAAGAAAATAAATTATCAGACCTGATTAAAAAAACCAGGGCGGGCCGTGGACCGGACACACCGTTGGAGAAAGTAATTTATCAGGTAAACATAAATTCTGTTTTCTCCAACATAGGTGTGTCCGGTCCACGGCGTCATCCTTACTTGTGGGAACCAATACCAAAGCTTTAGGACACGGATGAAGGGAGGGAGCAAATCAGGTCACCTAAATGGAAGGCACCACGGCTTGCAAAACCTTTCTCCCAAAAATAGCCTCAGAAGAAGCAAAAGTATCAAACTTGTAAAATTTGGTAAAAGTGTGCAGTGAAGACCAAGTCGCTGCCCTACATATCTGATCAACAGAAGCCTCGTTCTTGAAGGCCCATGTGGAAGCCACAGCCCTAGTGGAATGAGCTGTGATTCTTTCGGGAGGCTGCCGTCCGGCAGTCTCGTAAGCCAATCTGATGATGCTTTTAATCCAAAAAGAGAGAGAGGTAGAAGTTGCTTTTTGACCTCTCCTTTTACCAGAATAAACAACAAACAAGGAAGATGTTTGTCTAAAATCCTTTGTAGCATCTAAATAGAATTTTAGAGCGCGAACAACATCCAAATTGTGCAACAAACGTTCCTTCTTTGAAACTGGTTTCGGACACAGAGAAGGTACGATAATCTCCTGGTTAATGTTTTTGTTAGAAACAACTTTTGGAAGAAAACCAGGCTTAGTACGTAAAACCACCTTATCTGCATGGAACACCAGATAAGGAGGAGAACACTGCAGAGCAGATAATTCTGAAACTCTTCTAGCAGAAGAGATTGCAACTAAAAACAAAACTTTCCAAGATAATAACTTAATATCAACGGAATGTAAGGGTTCAAACGGAACCCCCTGAAGAACTGAAAGAACTAAATTGAGACTCCAAGGAGGAGTCAAAGGTTTGTAAACAGGCTTAATTCTAACCAGAGCCTGAACAAAGGCTTGAACATCTGGCACAGCTGCCAGCTTTTTGTGAAGTAACACAGACAAGGCAGAAATCTGTCCCTTCAGGGAACTTGCAGATAATCCTTTTTCCAATCCTTCTTGAAGGAAGGATAGAATCTTAGGAATCTTAACCTTGTCCCAAGGGAATCCTTTAGATTCACACCAACAGATATATTTTTTCCAAATTTTGTGGTAAATTTTTCTAGTTACAGGCTTTCTGGCCTGAACAAGAGTATCGATAACAGAATCTGAGAACCCTCGCTTCGATAAGATCAAGCGTTCAATCTCCAAGCAGTCAGCTGGAGTGAAACCAGGTTCGGATGTTCGAACGGACCCTGAACAAGAAGGTCTCGTCTCAAAGGTAGCTTCCAAGGTGGAGCCGATGACATATTCACCAGATCTGCATACCAAGTCCTGCGTGGCCACGCAGGAGCTATCAAGATCACCGACGCCCTCTCCTGATTGATCCTGGCTACCAGCCTGGGGATGAGAGGAAACGGCGGGAACACATAAGCTAGTTTGAAGGTCCAAGGTGCTACTAGTGCATCCACTAGAGCCGCCTTGGGATCCCTGGATCTGGACCCGTAGCAAGGAACTTTGAAGTTCTGACGAGAGGCCATCAGATCCATGTCTGGAATGCCCCACAGCTGAGTGACTTGGGCAAAGATTTCCGGATGGAGTTCCCACTCCCCCGGATGCAATGTCTGACGACTCAGAAAATCCGCTTCCCAATTTTCCACTCCTGGGATGTGGATAGCGGACAGGTGGCAGGAGTGAGACTCCGCCCATAGAATGATTTTGGTCACTTCTTCCATCGCTAGAGAACTCCTTGTTCCCCCCTGATGGTTGATGTACGCAACAGTTGTCATGTTGTCTGATTGAAACCGTATGAACTTGGCCCTCGCTAGCTGAGGCCAAGCCTTGAGAGTATTGAATATCGCTCTCAGTTCCAGAATATTTATCGGTAGAAGAGATTCTTCCCGAGACCAAAGACCCTGAGCTTTCAGGGCTCCCCAGACCGCGCCCCAGCCCATCAGACTGGCGTCGGTCGTGACAATGACCCACTCTGGTCTGCGGAATGTCATCCCTTGTGACAGGTTGTCCAGGGACAGCCACCAACGGAGTGAGTCTCTGGTCCTCTGATTTACTTGTATCTTCGGAGACAAGTCTGTATAATCCCCATTCCACTGACTGAGCATGCACAGTTGTAATGGTCTTAGATGAATGCGCGCAAAAGGAACTATGTCCATTGCCGCTACCATCAACCCGATCACTTCCATGCACTGAGCTATGGAAGGAAGAGGAACGGAATGAAGTATCCGACAAGAGTCTAGAAGCTTTGTTTTTCTGGCCTCTGTCAGAAATATCCTCATTTCTAAGGAGTCTATTATTGTTCCCAAGAAGGGAACCCTTGTTGACGGAGATAGAGAACTCTTTTCCACGTTCACTTTCCATCCGTGAGATCTGAGAAAGGCCAGGACGATGTCCGTGTGAGCCTTTGCTTGAGGAAGGGACGACGCTTGAATCAGAATGTCGTCCAAGTAAGGTACTACAGCAATGCCCCTTGGTCTTAGCACAGCTAGAAGGGACCCTAGTACCTTTGTGAAAATCCTTGGAGCAGTGGCTAATCCGAAAGGAAGCGCCACGAACTGGTAATGCTTGTCCAGGAATGCGAACCTCAGGAACCGATGATGTTCCTTGTGGATAGGAATATGTAGATACGCATCCTTTAAATCCACCGTGGTCATGAATTGACCTTCCTGGATGGAAGGAAGAATAGTTCGAATGGTTTCCATCTTGAACGATGGAACCTTGAGAAACTTGTTTAAGATCTTGAGATCTAAGATTGGTCTGAACGTTCCCTCTTTTTTGGGAACTATGAACAGATTGGAGTAGAACCCCATCCCTTGTTCTCTTAATGGAACAGGATGAATCACTCCCATTTTTAACAGGTCTTCTACACAATGTAAGAATGCCTGTCTTTTTATGTGGTCTAAAGACAACTGAGACCTGTGGAACCTCCCCCTTGGGGGAAGTCCCTTGAATTCCAGAAGATAACCTTGGGAGACTATTTCTAGCGCCCAAGGATCCAGAACATCTCTTGCCCAAGCCTGAGCGAAGAGAGAGAGTCTGCCCCCCACCAGATCCGGTCCCGGATCGGGGGCCAACTTTTCATGCAGTCTTGGTAGCAGTGGCAGGTTTCTTGGCCTGCTTTCCCTTGTTCCAGCCTTGCATTGGTCTCCAAGCTGGCTTGGCTTGAGAAGTATTACCCTCTTGCTTAGAGGACGTAGCACCTCGGGCTGGTCCGTTTCTACGAAAGGGACGAAAAGTAGGTTTATTTTTTGCCTTGAAAGGCCGATCCTGAGGAAGGGCGTGGCCCTTACCCCCAGTGATATCAGAGATAATCTCTTTCAAGTCAGGGCCAAACAGCGTTTTCCCCTTGAAAGGAATGTTAAGTAGCTTGTTCTTGGAAGACGCATCAGCCGACCAAGATTTCAACCAAAGCGCTCTGCGCGCCACAATAGCAAACCCAGAATTCTTAGCCGCTAACCTAGCCAATTGCAAAGTGGCGTCTAGGGTGAAAGAATTAGCCAATTTGAGAGCATTGATTCTGTCCATAATCTCCTCATAAGGAGGAGAATCACTATCGACCGCCTTTATCAGCTCATCGAACCAGAAACATGCGGCTGTAGCGACAGGGACAATGCATGCAATTGGTTGTAGAAGGTAACCCTGCTGAACAAACATCTTTTTAAGCAAACCTTCTAATTTTTTATCCATAGGATCTTTGAAAGCACAACTATCCTCTATGGGTATAGTGGTGCGTTTGTTTAAAGTGGAAACCGCCCCCTCGACCTTGGGGACTGTCTGCCATAAGTCCTTTCTAGGGTCGACCAAAGGAAACAATTTTTTAAATATGGGGGGAGGGACGAAAGGAATACCGGGCCTTTCCCATTCTTTATTAACAATGTCCGCCACCCGCTTGGGTATAGGAAAAGCTTCTGGGAGCCCCGGCACCTCTAGGAACTTGTCCATTTTACATAGTTTCTCTGGGATGACCAACTTGTCACAATCATCCAGAGTGGATAATACCTCCTTAAGCAGAATGCGGAGATGTTCCAACTTAAATTTAAATGCAATCACATCAGGTTCAGCCTGTTGAGAAATGTTCCCTGAATCAGTAATTTCTCCCTCAGACAAAACTTCCCTGGCCCCATCAGACTGGGTTAGGGGCCCTTCAGAGATATTAGTATCAGCGTTGCCATGCTCTTCAGTATCTAAAACAGAGCAGCCGCGCTTACGCTGACAAGTGTTCATTTGGGCTAAAATGTTTTTGACAGAATTATCCATTACAGCCGTTAATTGTTGCATAGTAAGGAGTATTGGCGCGCTAGATGTACTAGGGGCCTCCTGAGTGGGCAAGACTCGTGTAGACGAAGGAGGGAATGATGCAGTACCATGCTTACTCCCCTCACTTGAGGAATCATCTTGGGCATCATTGTCATTATCACATAAATCACATTTATTTAAATGAATAGGAATTCTGGCTTCCCCACATTCAGAACACAGTCTATCTGGTAGTTCAGACATGTTAAACAGGCATAAACTTGATAACAAAGTACAAAAAACGCTTTAAAATTTTAAACTGAACACACTTTATTACTGCAATTGCGAAAAAACATGAAGGAATTGTGCAAAATTCACCAAATTTTCACCACAGTGTCTTTAACCCTTAAAATAACGGAACCGGAGCCGTTTTAAACTTTAACCCCTTTACAGTCCCTGGTATCTGCTTTGCTGAGACCCAACCAAGCCCAAAGGGGAATACGATACCAAATGACGCCTTCAGAAAGTCTTTTCTAAGTGTCAGAGCTCCTCTCACATGCGACTGCATGCCATGCCTCTCAAAAACAAGTGCGCCACACCGGCGCGAAAATGAGGCTCTGCTTATGCTTTGGGAAAGCCCCTAAGGTATAAGGTGTCTAATACAGTGCCTGCCGATATTATTATATCAAAATACCCAGATAAAATGATTCCTCAAGGCTAAATATGTGTTAATAATGAATCGATTTAGCCCAAAAAAAGTCTACAGTCTTAATAAGCCCTTGTGAAGCCCTTATTTACGATCGTAATAAACATGGCTTACCGGATCCCATAGGGAAAATGACAGCTTCCAGCATTACATCGTCTTGTTAGAATGTGTCATACCTCAAGCAGCAAGAGACTGCATACTGTTCCCCCAACTGAAGTTAATTGCTCTCAACAGTCCTGTGTGGAACAGCCATGGATTTTAGTTACGGTTGCTAAAATCATTTTCCTCATACAAACAGAAATCTTCATCTCTTTTCTGTTTCTGAGTAAATAGTACATACCAGCACTATTTCAAAATAACAAACTCTTGATTGAATAATAAAAACTACAGTTAAACACTAAAAAACTCTAAGCCATCTCCGTGGAGATGTTGCCTGTACAACGGCAAAGAGAATGACTGGGGTAGGCGGAGCCTAGGAGGGATCATGTGACCAGCTTTGCTGGGCTCTTTGCCATTTCCTGTTGGGGAGGAGAATATCCCACAAGTAAGGATGACGCCGTGGACCGGACACACCTATGTTGGAGAAACTTAAATAAACAATCGATTTAGCCCTTAAGAGTGTCCACCAGTTAATAGCCCATAATAAGCCCTTTATTCTTTCTAAGTCTAAGAAAATGGCTTACCGATCCCCATGAGGGAAAAATGACAGCCTTCCAGCATTACACAGTCTTGTTAGAAAATGGACTAGTCATACCTTGAGCAGAAAAGTCTGCAAACTGTTCCCCCCAACTGAAGTTCTCTCATCTCAACAGTCCTGTGTGGGAACAGTAATTGATTTTAGTTACTGCTGCTAAAATCATTCTTCCTCTTTTAAACAGAACTCTTCATCTCTTTCTGTTTCAGAGTAAATAGTACATACCAGCACTATTTTAAAATAACAAACTCTTGATAGAAGAAATAAAAAACTACAACTAACACCACAAACTCCTCACCATCCCCGTGGAGATGCTACTTGTTCAGAGCGGCAAGGAGAATGACTGGGGGGGCGGAGCCAGAGGGGGAGCTATATGGACAGCTCTTGCTGTGTGCTCTCCTTGCCTTTCCCTGTAGGGGAGGAGAATATCCCACAAGTAATGGATGACGCCGTGGACCGGACACACCAATGTTGGAGAAATGGCTCTTTTACTTTCACTTTCTGTTCCGAGAAGCAGCCGATCAATCTAGAAATCTAAAAGCAGAGCCCATGCAGGAATAAAGAGGAGGGAAAGCCACTTAATTATATTTCCCCCTAGGGACATCTGCAGTCTGAAATTTAGGGTATGTAAACATTATGGAACCTCCCACACAATCTCCTGCTCTCTGAGAAACGGCTTAAATACATAGTAGATGCAGTTAACCCCACGGCTCCCAAAAAGGCTAAAACTGCAGTCCCCTCTGCTATTAGCTGCTGGGTTAACTTAACTGCATCTACAATGTATTTTATATCAGCAAGGCACAGCATTTCTAAAAAGGAGCAGCCCCCCCATCCCTACTGCTATATGCCTGTAATGGATTCCTGGACAGGAGCAAGGCTCATTTTCAGTCAAATTAAAATGTTTAAAAAAGAAGAAGAAAAAAAACTAAAATTTATGCTTACCTGATAAATTACTTTCTTTTACAATATGACGAGTCCACGGATTTCATCCTTACTTGTGGGCTATTAACCTCCTGCTAACAGGAAGTGGCAAAGAGCACCACAGCAGAGCTGTATATATAGCCCCTCCCCTTCCCCTCCACCCTCAGTCATTCGGCCGAAGGTATAGGAAGAGAAAAAGGAAAAGCTAAAAAGGTGCAGAGGTGACTGAAATTTACAAAAAATATAAAGAAAAACTGTCTTAAAAAGAACAGGGTGGGCCGTGGACTCGTCATATCGTAAAAGAAAGTAATTTATCAGGTAAGCATACATTTAGTTTTCTTTTACAAAGATATGACGAGTCCACGGATTTTATCCTTACTTGTGGGAAAACAATACCAAAGCAATAGGACATGAATGAAAGGGAGGGACAAGACAGGAAATCTAAATGGAAGGCACCACTGCTTGAAGAACCTTTCTCCCAAAGATAGCCTCAGAAGAAGCAAAAGTATCAAATTTGTAAAATTTGGAAAAAGTGTGAAGGTACGACCAAGTCGTAGCCTTACAAATCTGTTCCACAGATGCATGGTATTTAAAAGCCCATGTGGAAGCCAGAGCCCTAGAAGAATGAGCTGTAATGCTTTCAGGAGGCTGCTGTCCAGCAGTTTCATATGCCAGGCGGATGATATTACGCTTTCCAGAATAAACAATGAATAATGAAGATGATTGACGGAAATCCTTAGTTGCCTGTAAGTAAAACTTTAAAGCACGGACCATGTCCAAGTTATGTAACAGACGCTCCTTCTTAGAAGGATTAGGACACAAGGAAGGAACAACAATTTCCTGATTAATATTCTTATTCGAAACAACCTTAGGAAGGAACCCAGGTTTGGTACGTAAAAACCACGTTATCAGAATGAAATATGAGATAAGGCGAATCCCACTGTAATACTGAACGCTCAGAAACTCTTTGAGCAGAAGAAATAGCAACCAAAAACAGAACTTTCCCAGATAATAGTTTAATATCTATGGAATGCATAGGTTCAAACGGAACCCTTCGCAGAACTCGAAGAACTAAATTCAAACTCCAGGGAGGAGTAATAGGTCTAAATACAGGCTTAATTCTAGATAGAGCCTGACAAAAAGACTGAACATCTGATACATTTGCCAAACGTTTGTGAAACAGAATTGACAAAGTTGAAATTTGTCCCTTTAAGGAACTTGCTGATAACCATTTCTCCAATCCTTCTTGGAGAAAAGACAAAATCCTAGGAATCCTAACTTTACTCCATGAGTAACCCTTGGATTCACACCAAAAAGATATTTACGCCATATCTTATGATAGATTTTTCTAGTAACAGGCTTTCTAGACTGTATCAAAGTATTGATAACTGAACTAGAGAATCCTCGCTTCAATAAAATCAAGCGTTCAATCTCCACGCAGTCAGATGCAGAGAAATTAGATTTGGATGTTGGAAAGGACCTTGAATGAGAAGGTCCTGTCTCAACAGAAGTTTCCACGGTGGCAGAGAGGACATGTCCACTAGATCCGCATACCAAGTCCTGCGTGGCCATGCAGGTGCTATCAGGATCACCGAAGCTCTCTCCTGTTTGATTTGAGCAATCGCGCATGGGAGGAGAGGAAACACATAAGCTAGGCTGAACAACCAAGGTACTGCCAAGGCATCTATCAGTTCGGCCTGAGGATCCCTTGACCGGGATCCGTATCTTGGAAGCTTGGCATTCTGACGAGATGCCATCAAAACCAATTCCAGTCTGCCGCATCTGAGAATCAATGAGGCAAATACCTCCGGGTGAAGTTCCCACCCCCCCGGATGAAAAGTTTATCAACTTAGAAAATCTGCTTCCCAGTTCTCTACCCCTGGGATGTAGATCGCTGACAGATGACAAGAGTGGGCCTCTGCCCAACTGATTATCTTGGATAATTCTATCATCACTAAGGAACTCCTTGTTCCCCCCTGATGATTGACATATGCCACAATCGTTATGTTGTCCGACTGGAATCTGATGAATCTGGCCGAAGCCAACTGAGGCCATGCCTGAAGCGCATTGAATATTGCTCTCAGTTCCAGAATATTGATTGGAAGTAGAGACTCCACCTGAGTCGAAACACCCTGAGCCTTCAGGGAGTTCCAAACTGCACCCCAGCCCAGAAGGCTGGCATCTGTCGCTATCACCCACGAGGGTCTGTGGAAACAAGTCCCCTGGGACAGATGATCTGGCGACAACCACCTAAGAAAAGAGTTTCTGGTCTCTTGATCCAGAATTATTTTTGGAGATAAATCCGCATTATCCCCATTCCACTGACCGAACATGCACAGTTGCAGTGGTCTGAGATGAAAGCGAGCAAACGGAACGTTGTCCATTGCCGCTACCATTAATCCGATTACCTCCATACACTGAGCCACTGATGGCCGAGGAATGGACAGAAGTGCTCGGCAAGTATTCAAAATCTTTGATTTTCTGACCTCCATCAGAAATACTTTCATGGCTACCGAGTCTATCAGAGTTCCCAGAAAAGGAACCCTTGTCTGTGGAACAAGTGATCTCTTCTCTATGTTCACCTTCCAGGCGCGAGTTCTCAGAAAAGACAACACTGTGTCAGTGTGAGATTTTGTCAGATGATATGTTTACGCCTGAATCCGAATATCGTCCAGATAAGGCGCCACCGCTATCCCTTGCAGTCTGAGAACCAGCAAAAGAGACCCTAGAACCTTTGTGAAGATTCTGGGTGCTGTGGCCAACCCGAAAAGGAAGAGCCACGAACTGATAAGGTTTGTCCAAGAAGGCAAAACTTAGAAACCGATGATGATCTTTGTGGATTGGAATATGAAGGTAAGCCGCCTTCAAATCCACGGTAGTCATATATTGACCCTCCTGGATCATTGGCCAAATCGTTTGAATTGTCTCCATCTTGAATGATAGAACTCTTAGAAATTTGTTTAGACACTTGAGGTCCAAAATGGGTCTGAACGTTCCCTCTTTTTTTGGGACCACAAATAGGTTTGAGTAAAACCCCTGTCCCTCTTCCAATTTTGGATCAGGACAGATTACTCCCATACTAAAAAGGTATTTTACACAGTGTCAGAACGCCTCTCTCTTTATCTGGTTTGCAGATAATTTTGAAAGATGAAATCTCCCCCTTGGGAGAAAATCCTTGAATTCCAATTGATAACCGTGGGTCACTATTTCTAGTGCCCAGGAATCCTGAACATCACTTGCCCAAGCCTGAGCAAAGAAAGAAAGTCTGCCCCCTACTAGATCCGGTCCCAGATCGGGAGCCACCCCTTCATGCTGCTTTATGGAAGAAGAAGAAGAAGAAGCGGGGGGTCCTCCTTTAAAGTTCCGAAAGGAACGAAAATTATTCTGTTTACCCCTCATTTTAACCGACCTATCCTGAGGTAGGGCATGGCCCTTACCTCCTGTAATATCAGAAATGATCTCCTTCAATCCTGGCCCAAAAATGGTCTTACCTTTAAAGGGAATAGCTTAAAGCTTATGTTTTGATGACACATCAGCAGACCAAGATTTGAGCCACAATGCACTACGTGCTAAAATAGCAAATCCTGCATTTTTTGTCGCTAATTTAGCAATTTGAAAAGCGGCATCAGTAATAAAAGAATTAACTAGCTTAAGAGCCTTAATTCTATCTAGAATGTCATCTAACGGAGTCTCAACCTTAAGAGACTCTTCTAGAGCCTCAAACCAAAAAGCTGCTGCAGTAGTTACTGGAACAATGCAAGCCGTAGGTTGTAAAAGAAATCCCTGATTAACAAATAATTTCTTTAGTAGACCCTCTAATTTCTTATCCATAGGATCCTTGAAAGCACAACTATGCTCAATGGGTATAGTAGTACGCTTAGCTAGGGAAGATATAGCTCCCTCTACCTTAGGGACCTCCTGCCATGAGTCTCGAATGGTATCTGATATAGGAAAACATTTTCTTAAAATTAGGAGAGGGAGAAAACGGTATACCTGGTCTATCCCATTCCTTACTAATAATTTCCGAAATTCTCTTAGGAACCGGAAAAACATCAGTGTAAGTAGGAACTTCCAAATATTTATCCATTTTACACAATTTCTCTGGAGGAATCACAATAGGATCACAATCATCCAGAGTAGCTAAAACCTCCCTAAGCAACAGGCAGAAGTGTTCAAGCTTAAATTTAAATGACATAGCATCCGAATCTGTCTGAGGCAAAATATTCCCTGAATCAGAAATTTCCCCATCAGACAGTAATTCCCTAATCCCCAACTCAGAGCACTGTGAGGGAACATCGGAAATAGCTAATAAAGCATCAGAGGATTCAGTATTTACATGAATACCTGACCTACTGCGTTTACCCTGCAACACTGGTAATTTAGACAATACCTCTGTAAGGGTAGTTGACATAGCTGCAGCCATCTCCTGCAGAGTAAAGGTATTAGACGCACTAGAAGTACTAGGCGTCGCTTGTGTGGGCATAAAAGGTTGTGACACTTGGGGAGAATTGGATGGCATATCCTGATTCTCTTCAGACTGAGAATCATCCCTAGGCACACTTACTTTATTTAAAATATGCTTTTTACATTGTAAAGCCCTTTCAGTACAAAAGTTAGACAATGTTAGGGAGGTTGCACAATAGCTTCTAAACACATAGAACAATGAGAAACCTCAATGTCAGACATGTTGAACAGACTAGTAATACGACAAAAGTCGTTTAAACACTTATTTATAGCATAAAATAAACATTAGAAAAAACGTGTACTGTGCCTTTAAAAAAAGAAAAAGTGAACAATTTTTCCAAAATGCACAAAAAACGTTAAATTATTCCCAAATTGAACTTAATTTCATTGGTTAATCCAAAAATTACTGCACCCAGAAGCAAGGGCAGAAATAAGGCTTTAGAAGTACTTATATCAACATATACTCAAAAGATAGATAAAAAATACGCTCTGCTGTGGCGCCTACCTTCCCCCAGGGTACTTCGAATCAAGTTTCCAACCCTTCAGACCAGCTACACAGTCCAGGAGCCACCGAGTTACTGTTTGCTGCTGCTAAGCCTGAAGAAATTGCGCCAAAATAGGCTCCGCCCCTTACGGTCAAAAGTTGGAGTAGGCCCAAACAACACCGCATGGAAATGCAGTTTTGCACTAAAGTAAAAATACACACACAATATAACCCTCAAGCATAAAACCAATAAGTTTTAAGTGCCAACAATAAAAAACATAAAACATTGTTATTTATATTGTCTCCCATGTCACATAATGCCCAAATATCAACTTATGATAAATATAAAATAGGGACTCCAGTAACACCCCTCTTATTAAAATAGATTTTACTGCTTACCCCATTCCCATACAGGGAAATAATGCCAGCCAGTTCTGATACACCAAGTCTCATCAGAAAAAAAGGCTGCACATACCTTAATGCTGCTTGTAGCATGAAACCGGTCTACACACTGAAGATGTCTCATGGTTACCTTCAGAAGTCTTGTGGGAACCAGCGTGGATCTTAGTTAAAAATGCTAAGATCATCAAACCTCAGGGCAGAAATCTTCTTCTATATCCCCCTGAGGAAAATAGCACACACCGGTACCATTTAAAATTAAAAACTTCTTGATTGAAGAAACTAAAAACTAACACCTCACTTTACCATGTCTTCCTAGTATAACACAGGCAAAGAGAATGACTGGGGGTGGAGGGGAAGGGGAGGGGCTATATATACAGCTCTGCTGTGGTGCTCTTTGCCACTTCCTGTTAGCAGGAGGTTAATATCCCACAAGTAAGGATGAAATCCGTGGACTCGTCATATCTTTGTAAAAGAAAAATATAATATATATATATATATATATATATATATATATATATATATATATATATGTGTGTGTGTGTGTGTGTGTGTGTGTGTGGCTTACACTGCTTCATTTGTTAATCATACCACTGTCCACAGTTAGAATGACTGTCCAAGAAAACATGACAATGTTGTGTGTCATAAGACCTAATAACGGGCTAGTGGCTACTATTTAATCACAGGCAGCAAATTTTATTTTAACTATTTTGTGGTTTGTATTTTTATGGTCCAAGAGTGTATTGGACATTGAGAAACATGTGCATTAAGATTCTGTAGTGTTAAATAAACTTTATAATGCAAAAAAAAAATAAAAAATTTATGCTTACCTGATAAATTCATTTCTCCTGTAGTGTGGTCAGTCCACGGGTCATCATTACTTCTGGGATATTATCTCCTCCCCTACAGGAAGTGCAAGAGGATTCACCCAGCAGAGCTGCTATATAGCTCCTCCCCTCTACGTCACCTCCAGTCATTCGACCAAAGGACCAACGAGAAAGGAGAAGCCCAAGGGTGTAGTGGTGACTGGAGTATAATCCCAAAAATTTTTTAGCCTGCCATAAAAAACAGGGCGGGCCGTGGACTGACCACACTACAGGAGAAATGAATTTATCAGGTAAGCATAAATTTTGTTTTCTCCTGTTAAGTGTGGTCAGTCCACGGGTCATCATTACTTCTGGGATACCAATACCAAAGCAAAAGTACACGGATGACGGGAGGGACAGGCAGGCTCTTTATACGGAGGGAACCACTGCCTGAAGGACCTTTCTCCCAAAAACAGCCTCCGAAGAAGCAAAAGCAAAAATTTGGAAAAAGTATGAAGAGAAGACCAAGTTGCAGCCTTGCAAATCTGTTCAACAGAAGCCTCATTCTTAAAGGCCCAAGTGGAAGCCACAGCTCTAGTAGAATGAGCTGTAATTCTTTCAGGAGGCTGCTGTCCAGCAGTCTCATAGGCTAATCGTATTATGCTACGAAGCCAAAAAGAGAGAGAGGTAGCCGAAGCTTTTTGACCTCTCCTCTGACCAGAATAAACGACAAACAGGGAAGACGTTTGACGAAAATCCTTAGTTGCCTGTAGATAAAATTTCAGGGCACGGACTACATCTAGATTGTGTAGCAGACGTTCCTTCTTCGAGGAAGGATTAGGACACAAAGATGGAACAACAATCTCTTGATTGATATTCCTGTTAGTGACCACCTTAGGTAGGAACCCAGGTTTAGTACGCAGAACTACCTTGTCTGAATGAAAAATCAGATAAGGAGAATCACAATGTAAGGCAGATAACTCAGAAACTCTTCGAGCCGAGGAAATAGCCATTAAAAACAGAACTTTCCAAGATAACAACTTGATATCAATGGAATGAAGGGGTTCAAACGGAACACCCTGTAAAACATTAAGAACTAAGTTCAAACTCCATGGCGGAGCAACAGTTTTAAACACAGGCTTGATCCTAGCTAAAGCCTGACAAAAAGCTTGAACGTCCGGAACTTCTGACAGACGTTTGTGTAAAAGAATGGACAGAGCTGAAATCTGTCCCTTTAAAGAACTAGCGGATAACCCCTTTTCTAAACCTTCTTGTAGAAAAGACAATATCCTTGGAATCCTAACCTTACTCCATGAGTAACTCTTGGATTCGCACCAATATAAGTATTTACGCCATATTTTATGGTAAATCCTTCTGGTAACAGGCTTCCTAGCCTGTATTAAGGTATCAATAACTGGCTCAGAAAAAACACGTTTTGATAAAATCAAGCGTTCAATTTCCAAGCAGTCAGCTTCAGAGAAGTTAGATTTTGATGTTTGAATGGACCCTGGATCAGAAGGTCCTGTTTCAGAGGTAGAGACCAAGGCGGACAGGATGACATGTCCACTAGATCTGCATACCAAGTCCTGCGTGGCCATGCAGGTGCTATTAGAATCACTGATGCTCTCTCCTGTTTGATTCTGGCAATCAATCGAGGAAGCATCGGGAAGGGTGGAAACACATAAGCCATCCCGAAGGTCCAAGGTGCTGTCAAAGCATCTATCAGAACCGCTCCCGGATCCCTGGATCTGGACCCGTAGCGAGGAAGCTTGGCGTTCTGACGAGACGCCATGAGATCTATCTCTGGTTTGCCCCAACGTCGAAGTATCTGGGCAAAGACCTCCGGATGAAGTTCCCACTCCCCCGGATGAAAAGTCTGACGACTTAAGAAATCCGCCTCCCAGTTCTCCACTCCCGGGATGTGGATTGCAGACAGGTGGCAAGAGTGAGACTCTGCCCAGCGAATTATCTTTGATACTTCCATCATTGCTAGGGAGCTTCTTGTCCCTCCCTGATGGTTGATGTAAGCTACAGTCGTGATGTTGTCCGACTGAAACCTGATGAACCCCCGAGTTGTTAACTGGGGCCAAGCCAGAAGGGCATTGAGAACTGCTCTCAATTCCAGAATGTTTATTGGAAGGAGACTCTCCTCCTGATTCCATAGTCCCTGAGCCTTCAGAGAATTCCAGACAGCGCCCCAACCTAGTAGGCTGGCGTCTGTTGTTACAATTGTCCAGTCTGGCCTGCTGAATGGCATCCCCCTGGACAGGTGTGGCCGATAAAGCCACCATAGAAGAGAATTTCTGGTCTCTTGATTCAGATTCAGAGTGGGGGACAAATCTGAGTAATCCCCATTCCACTGACTTAGCATGCACAATTGCAGCGGTCTGAGATGTAGGCGTGCAAAAGGTACTATGTCCATTGCCGCTACCATTAAGCCGATCACCTCCATGCATTGAGCTACTGACGGGTGTTGAATGGAATGAAGGACACGGCATGCATTTTGAAGCTTTGTTAACCTGTCTTCTGTCAGGTAAATCTTCATTTCTACAGAATCTATCAGAGTCCCTAAGAAGGGAACTCTTGTGAGTGGAAAGAGAGAACTCTTCTTTTCGTTCACCTTCCATCCATGCGACCTTAGAAATGCCAGTACTAACTCTGTATGAGACTTGGCAGTTTGAAAGCTTGAAGCTTGTATCAGAATGTCGTCTAGGTACGGAGCTACCGAAATTCCTCGCGGTCTTAGTACCGCCAGAAGAGTACCCAGAACCTTTGTGAAGATTCTTGGAGCCGTAGCCAATCCGAATGGAAGAGCTACAAACTGGTAATGCCTGTCTAGAAAGGCAAACCTTAGATACCGGTAATGATTTCTGTGAATCGGTATGTGAAGGTAAGCATCCTTTAAATCCACTGTGGTCATGTACTGACCCTCTTGGATCATGGGCAAAATTGTTCGAATAGTTTCCATCTTGAACGATGGAACTCTTAGGAATTTGTTTAGGATCTTTAAATCCAAGATTGGCCTGAAAGTTCCCTCTTTTTTGGGAACTACAAACAGATTTGAGTAAAACCCTTGTCCTTGTTCCGACCGCGGAACTGGATGGATCACTCCCATTAATAAAAGATCTTGTACGCAGCGTAGGAACGCTTCTTTCTTTATTTGGTTTGTTGACAACCTTGACAGATGAAATCTCCCTCTTGGGGGAGAGGATTTGAAGTCCAGAAGGTATCCCTGAGATATGATCTCTAACGCCCAGGGATCCTGAACATCTCTTGCCCAAGCCTGGGCGAAGAGAGAAAGTCTGCCCCCTACTAGATCGGGTCCCGGATCGGGGGCCCTCGATTCATGCTGTCTTAGGGGCAGCAGCAGGTTTCCTGGCCTGCTTGCCCTTGTTCCAGGACTGGTTAGGTTTCCAGCCTTGTCTGTAGCGAGCAACAGCTCCTTCCTGTTTTGGTGCAGAGGAAGTTGATGCAGTTCCTGCTTTGAAATTACGAAAGGAACAAAAATTAGACTGTCTAGCCCTAGGTTTGGCTTTGTCCTGAAACAGGGCATGGCCTTTACCTCCTGTAATGTCAGCGATAATCTCTTTCAACCCGGGCCCGAATAAGGTCTGCCCTTTGAAAGGTATATTAAGCAATTTAGATTTAGAAGTAACATCAGCTGACCAGGATTTTAGCCACAGTGCTCTGCGCGCCTGAATGGCAAATCCGGAATTCTTAGCCGTAAGTTTAGTTAAATGTACTACGGCATCTGAAATAAATGAGTTAGCTAACTTAAGGGCTTTAAGTTTGTCTGTAATCTCATCTAGTGTAGATGATTGAAGTGTCTCTTCCAGAGACTCAAACCAAAATGCTGCTGCAGCCGTGACAGGCGCAATACATGCAAGAGGTTGCAATATAAAACCTTGTTGAACAAACATTTTCTTAAGGTAACCCTCTAATTTCTTATCCATTGGATCTGAAAAAGCACAGCTATCCTCCACCGGGATAGTGGTACGCTTAGCTAAAGTAGAAACTGCTCCCTCCACCTTAGGGACCGTTTGCCATAAGTCCCGTGTGGTGGCGTCTATTGGAAACATTTTTCTAAATATCGGAGGAGGTGAGAACGGCACACCGGGCCTATCCCACTCCTTAGTAACAATTTCAGTAAGTCTCTTAGGTATAGGAAAAACATCAGTACTCGCCGGTACAGCAAAATATTTATCCAACCTACACATTTTCTCTGGTATTGCAACTGTGTTACAATCATTCAGAGCCGTTAACACCTCCCCTAGTAATACACGGAGGTTTTCAAGCTTAAATTTAAAATTTGAAATATCTGAATCCAGTCTGTTTGGATCAGAACCGTCACCCACAGAATGAAGTTCTCCGTCCTCATGTTCTGCCACCTGTGACGCAGTGTCTGACATGGCCCTAATATTATCAGCGCACTCTGTTCTCACCCCAGAGTGATCACGCTTGCCTCTAAGTTCTGGTAATTTAGCCAAAACTTCAGTCATAACAGTAGCCATATCCTGTAATGTGATTTGAAATGGCCGCCCAGATGTACTCGGCGCTACAATATCACGCACCTCCCGAGCGGGAGATGCAGGTACTGACACGTGAGGCGAGTTAGTCGGCATAACTCTCCCCTCGTTGTTAGGTGAAATATGTTCAGTTTGTACAGATTGACTTTTATTTAAAGTAACATCAATACAATTAGTACATAAATTTCTATTGGGCTCCACTTTGGCATTAGCACATATAGCACATGTATCTTCCTCTGAATCAGACATGTTTAACACACTAGCAATAAACTAGCAACTTGGAAATGCTTTTCAAGTAATTTACAATAATGTGAAAACGAACTGTGCCTATAAGAAGCACAGAAAAAATTATGACAGTTGAAAATAAATAAGTTATAGCATCAAATCTTTGTAAGAAATATACAATTTTAGCAAAAGATTGTTCCCATTAGCAAAGGATAACTAACCCTGACAGCAGAAAAAATACACAAATAAACGTTTTTTATCACAGTCAACTACAATCTTCACAGCTCTGCTGTGAATGATTACCTCCCTCAAAACAAGCTTTGGAGATCCCTGAGTTCTGTAGAGATGAACCGGATCATGCAGGAAGAAAATGAACTTCTGACTGAGTTTTTTGATGCGTAGTAAAAGCGCCAAAAATGGCCCCTCCCCCTCACACATAACAGTGAGAGAGATCAGTAAACTGCTTTAATTTAAACAAAACTATTGCCAAGTGGAAAAATAGTGCCCAAAACATTTTTTCATCCAGTACCTCAGAGAAATAAACGATTTTACATGCCAGCAAAAAAACGTTTAACCTCAATAAATTAATTGTTATTTAAAACCTATTGCAAGTCCCTGCAAATTAGGTTAAGTCTATGCATACAGTATAAATCCAGTGAAGTACCATTCCCCAGAATACTGAAGTGTAAAATATACATACATGACAGCCTGATACCAGCTACATCTACTGCATTTAAGGCTGAGTTTACATTATAACGGTATGGCAGGATTTTCTCATCAATTCCATGTCAGAAAATAATAAACTGCTACATACCTCTTTGCAGATTAATCTGCCCGCTGTCCCCTGATCTGAAGTTTACCTCTCCTCAGATGGCCGAGAAACAGCAATATGATCTTAACTACTCCAGCTAAAATCATAGAAAAAACTCAGGTAGATTCTTCTTCAAATTCTACCAGAGAATGAATAACACACTCCGGTGCTATTATAAAATAACAAACTTTTGATTGAAGGTAATAAACTAATTAAAATCACCACAGTCCTCTCACACATCCTATCTATTCGTTGGGTGCAAGAGAATGACTGGAGGTGACGTAGAGGGGAGGAGCTATATAGCAGCTCTGCTGGGTGAATCCTCTTGCACTTCCTGTAGGGGAGGAGATAATATCCCAGAAGTAATGATGACCCGTGGACTGACCACACTTAACAGGAGAAAAAGGTGTTATATTCATTTATAAGAAAATCATGATTAAATTTTTTGCCCATATCGCCCAGCCCTAATACACACACAATCACGGTATATATATATTTATACATACACACACATACAGTATATATATATATATATATATATATATATATATATATATATACACATACATACAAAACACGGAAGGCTTATGTAATCACCCTAGACATATACAAAACACTGAAGGGGACTGCACTCTCATACCGGACCGGGTACACACCCCATGACCCTGCAACATTCTCAGCCCTGGGTGCTCACCGGCACTCACAGGAAGCTGTGCTGTCCCCAGAGTCACAGGCAGTTAACCCCAGACAGGTCTGGTTGAAGAACCATAGGGAAAATTACAAAACAAATTACTAAAACACACAGAGAAAGTCCAGCACTCTCATGCTCTCAGCTAAGATTTAAAAGCAAAAATGGAAAGGTTAGTTACCGCATCTGGCCAAATGGGACAAGCCCAGGTACCCCGTCAAGGTCCTTTCCAATACCTGGGACCCTAAAACAGCCACACAATGCAAGCTCTCAAATCCAAACAAACTGGGAACAAGGGAAGGGTGCACAGTCTTATGTAATTACCCTAGACATTTCTCTGTGTAATTTGTTTTGTAATTTTCCCTATGGTTCTTGCACCCAGATCTCTCTGGGGTTAACTGCCTGTGACTCTGGGGACAGCACATCTTCCTGTGAGTGCCGGTGAGCACCCAGGGCTGAGCATGTTGCAGGGTCACAGGATGTGTACCCGGTCCGGTATGAGAGTGCAGTCCCCTTCCGTGTATATATATATATATATATATATATATATATATATATATATATATATATATATATATATATATAACACACAGAGAGAAAACCCAGCACTCACTTACAAGCTCTCAGCTAAGATTTAAAAGCAATAATGGAAAGGTTAGTTACCGCATCTGGCCAAATGGGACAAGCCCAGGTACCTCGTCAAGGTCCTTTCCAATACCTAGGACCCTAAAACTGCCACACAATGCAAGCTTTTCAAAACTGGGAACAAGGGAAGGGTGCACAGGAATATGTAATCACCCTAGACATATACAAAACACGGAAGGGAACTGCACTCTCATACTGGACCGGGTACACATCCCATGACCCTGCAACATGCTCAGCCCTGGGTGCCACTGGCACTCACAGGAAGCTGTGCTGTTCCCAGAGTCACAGGCAGTTAACCCCAGTCAGGTCTGGGTGCAAGAACCATAGGGAAAATTACAAAACAAATTAATACAACACACAGAGAAAACCCAGCACTCACTTACAAGCTCTCAGCTAAGATTTAAAAGCAAAAATGGAAAGGTTAGTTACCGCATCTGGCCAAATTGGACAAGCCCAGGTACCTCTCGTCAAGGTCCTTTCCAATACCTGGGACCCTACAGTTGCCACCAACCCAATCTCATCAAGAACATCCCAAAAGCACAGTATCAGAGTGTAATAAGAAATAACACAGACAATGAGAAATGCTCAACTCAGCTGGAAGAGATGACACAGCGTTTGAAACAACGAAGACTCTTGACAATCCTCAGGCACAACAAATGACCTTTATGACCACCTATACACCCGACAAGAACTTGATTGTCAAAACTCTGAAGGAAGAGTGGAAACTACTGGAGGCTGACCACACTCTACCCTTCAAAAAGTGGAGGGAGCCACGTGTTGGGTACAGAAGGGGTCGCAGTCTTAGAGAACTCCTGATGAGAACTGATCTAGCAGATAACACACAGACCACCAGGCTTGGGAGGAAAGCAGGGTGCTCCAGGTGCCTAGGATGCGTTACATGTAATGCGATGATTACAGGTAAACCATATCCAGCACCCTGAACGTAGAAAGAAATATACAATTAAGTATGCTGTGACTTGCACCACCACGCACATTGTATACCTTCTGAATTGTCCTTGTGGCATGTACTATACCGGGAAGACTACCGATGACGCCAGGACCAGGATGGCAAATCACCGGTATAGCATCAGATCCGCCATCAACAATGGAAAATCAGACCAACCTGTTGCTCGCCACTTCCTGGAATCCGGACATTCAGTAACGGACATGAGATTCCGGATAATTGATCATGTCCCAAGATTGAGAATGGGAGGTGACAGAGCAACAATCCTCTTAAGAAAGGAAGCAAGATGGATTTTTGAATTGGGTACCGTGCAACCAAGAGGTCTCAATGTCCACACGGGGTGGCAATGCTATCTTTAAATGAGAGTCCTTCTATCCAAATTGATAATGAGTGTCCATGATCCTGACTTGGGGGCCGCACTATGATGGGCCCCTTTTTTGCTATATATTTTTTTGCTATTTTTTTGCTATGGTTTTGTTATTTTTTGGAAGGTTCTCTATTCCCTCAGTAACATATGTGGTACATTAATACAGTTGACACTTCCACCCTCTCTCAGTTATGTATATGTATTTTGATGGTGGTTTTTCCTCATATTAGTACTTTTGTTCCTTTTTGACCAGACTAGCGTAATTTATCTTTATCTTGTTTTTAACCATATGTTTTTAATACACACTATTTTCCCTTGGCCCGCTGTTGACTAGTTGGTGAGTTAGCAATATGCAGCATCGAGTGGTGACGATATTAATGTTAGAGAGACTTGATTCTGTTTAAGTTTATTTCTCATTGTTCACTTGGTATAGATATTGTGACATTTTGTCCCCTCACCCTGATAGGACAATTCAATATTGGTGGCCTTTTTTGTTCATTCACTTTAGATACTTACCTTTGTGTATTTCTTTAATTTTTGATTGACAGCTCCACCTTGATGTCACACATTTGATGGCTTAGATACAAGTATGTTTTCATCACATATGGTGATATACCTTCAAGGGAGGTTTGGGTATTATTTTTTTGGTTTTCAGTATAATATATTAAGTTTATTTTCAACAAAAAGATCTTGTCTTTATTTTTATATTTATTTTGCTTCTGTCTTTGTAATTGTTAAGGCACAATATCTTTTTACTGTTAGGTTTGCGTACATTATTTTTTGGTGATCCGCTATGTCTTGTGCTCATTTTTATCTGCTTCTATTATAACAGCCTCCTGATCACCACCTCAGATGTATATCTAGCCTTGTTCTCATGATTAAGAACTGCCACCTCCACGATAACAATAGTGATTCTGTATGGGGATGATGTTTTGACTTCATTTCATTGTAGTCCTATACAATACAACATATATGGAAATGTGACTTGTTTTTTCAGGGATAGCTCGGGGCACTGGGTAGTTCTTAGTGACATTTACACGCTATCTGATTCACATCTATTGGTATTGATAAATAGTGCCGACTTGGCGGCGATTCTATTGGCGTAGAGGTGCCGATTTTCAACCTATCAGACATATGGGTGGGCACTATGAGCCTGAGTTGTGACATTATTGGAGCCGATTGACAGGTTAGTGGTGTGTGGCTCAATACCATTACCCCATTGGACGATGAGTTGTTTTGGGATATCACCAACGATCTAGGTTGATATTGTAACATAGTGCCGATTTTGCGGCGATTCTATTATAACAGCCTCCTGATCACCACCTCAGATGTATATCTAGCCTTGTTCTCATGATTAAGAACTGCCACCTCCACGATAACAATAGTGATTCTGTATGGGGATGATGTTTTGACTTCATTTCATTGTGGTCCTATACAATACAACATATATAGAAATGTGACTTGTTTTTTCAGGGATAGCTCGGGGCACTGGGTAGTTCTTAGTGACATTTACACGCTATCTGATTCACATCTATTGGTATTGGTGTGTGGCTCAATACCATTACCCCATTGGACGGTGAGTTGTTTTGGGCTATCACTGACGATCTAGGTTTAGTTCTGCCACTAAATATGCGCCATTTTACTGGCGCATATTGGGTTCTTTATAGGTAGATTGCCCGGCTAGTCTAGCGTGACCAGGATCTTTACATTTTATGTATATTTACACTGCATTTGACGGTTTGGATAAGATCTGATTGATGTTTGGGCACATGACACTACACAGTGTAAGATCAGATTGACATTTTTCTGGATCACTGAATAGAGGGCTGTATTGTCTCTACGTGCAACTGACAGGCTAGGTATCCAAGGAGGTGGAACTAGGCGTCTGAAAAGAGAGACAATCTGACCCCTAAATGATCCGATTTCGGATCAGGGGCCGCCCCTTCATGCAGATTTGTTTTCGGCGGGATTCTTATTATGCTTGGATTTATTCTAGGACTGAGCCGGCTTCCAAGTACTCTTGGGTTGCTCGGGCTTAGAGGAGGATTGTTGTCCTTGAGATGTCAGACCGAAAGGAACAAAAATTAGAAGATTGTCGTCTATTAGATTTATTCTTCTTATCTTGCTTTAGGAAGGCACCGTTGCCTCCGGTAACTGTATAAATAATGGAGTCCAGGCCTGGACCTAATAAAATCTTCCCCTTGAAGGGAAGAGAAAGGAGCCTGGACTTAGAAGTCATATCTACAGACCAAGAATTCAACCAGAGCGCCCGGCAGGATAGGACTGCAAAGCCAGAGGCCTTTGCATTTAGGCGAATAATTTGCATCACAGAAAAAGAATTAGCAATTCTCAGAACTTTAATTCTGTCTTGAATAGAAGAGTCGCACCAGTAGGTAGCCGCTCCTACAACTGCAGCCACCGGTTGAAACAAAAATCCTGTATGTTGAAACATCTTTCTCAGAAAGGTTTCCATTTTCTTATCCATCAGCTCTCTGAACAAAGAACTATCCTCAAGAGGTATAGTAGTATGTTTAACAAGCGTAGAGATAGCACCATCCACCTTAGGAATGGAGCCCCACAAATCCAGTTGAGAGTCCGGGACCAACTTTTTAAAAGTAGATGAGGGGGAAAAGGAAGAACCAATTATTTCCCATTCGTTCTTAATAACGTTTGCCATCTTAACCGGCACAGGAAAAGTCAAAGCAAATTTCCTGTCTTCGTAAACCCTGTCTAATTTAAGTATTATAGGTTCTTCAAGCAGCGTGGCCTCTGGAAACTAACGTTGACAGAACCTCCTTTAATAAAAAACGCAAGTGCTCAATTTTAAATCTAAAGGACTCCGACCCAGAAAGTCCACCCTATGAAGCTACAGAGTTTAACTCATCATTGGGTAACTGGGACATAATAGCTAAATCCGATAAATATTTAGATGACTTCGGGTCAGGAGAGCTATGTTTAACCTTTCTCTTGCATTTGTTAGAGCGAGGTAATGTACTGAGGGCCGCAGACACCCCCATTTGTAACTGCGGGGCAAAGTCTGCAGGAAGAAGGCGCCCCTCTGGATGGAGGATTAGATGTGCTACGGGGAACTGCATGTGGAGTGGATAATGTAGCAAGGGTAGTAATCTCACTGGACGCCGAGTCCTGAGAGGTAGATGGCTCAGAGGGACTAAGAGCCTTAGCAGGCTTGTCTCCCTTCTTAGACTTTATAATGGTGTTAAGGCATGTGGAACATAATGGAGTGGGCGGGAAAACCACGGCCTCCTCACAATATAAACAGGTATGATTTAGTACAGAAGGAGTACCTTCTAACATGTCAGAGTACTCCATAGCTCAGGTTATACCCACAGAAGGACACAAATCAAAACATTTTTTATTATAGAAAACTGCACCTTTATACTCCTAATGGCTGGGGCACTCACCACCTCCTAGACCCAGACAGTTAACAGAAGAAAAACACTCCTCAGGATCAAGTCTCAGTCGGAATGGAGGAAATTAACATAGAACACACCCGGTCACATGGAGTGCAAGACAGTACTTCCCCTGTTATTACAAGTACAGCAAGTAATAGGAGCTGTGCAGCACTTTCAAAAACAAAAGTGAAACTTAAAAGTGAAACCTGTTTGTTCCAGCCAAAAACACACAGTCTATCAGCCCAGGAAAAAAAAAATCACACAAAGCAGCATGTTAACAATTAATACACTGATTAATTAACCCCAACTGTTCAATAAACCCCCTTCAGAAGATATTAACCCTGGATCCTATCAAGGTATAAAGGAGCCACACTGTGACCCTGTTATAGCATTTTATGTGTAAAAATTGAAACATATTACCTCCAGGATCCATGCTGTGCAACAGAACACAGCCTATCAAGTGTGGCAGTCTTATAGCAGCACTCCTGACATAGACTTGAGTGAGAAAAAGCAGGCAGTGAAACTCGTCAATACTGATTGCTTAGGAGCTATTAGCAGAAGTCTGGGTGGTTTTGCAGAAAAACTTTCCCTGCATCTCCAGACTCTAACTTTCATCAATAATCTCACTGAGAGGTTGACATGACTACTTAAAACTCCAGTCCTATCTCGAAGGGACATGATGATCCGGATTCAAACTCACAACCTTCCATTCCAGAAGCATCAGTGCTAACCATTAAGCCCCGCCAGCGTGCCCACCTCCTAACGTGACGAAAGGCAAAGAATGACTGGTGTAATGAGGAAGTGGGAGGGATATTTAAGCCTTTGGCTGAGGTGTCTTTGCGTCCTCCTGGTGGCCAGGTGTTGTATTTCCCAACAGTAAGGAATGAAGCCATGGACTCTCCCCATCTTAGGAAGGAAATATATGCTTCACATGAAAGAACATTGAAATATAAATGTTCTAAATATTAATACAAATTGGTCTAGTTTAAATAGTAAATTTAACATATAATAGTGGATTAAAATGTTGCACTGTCATAAGATGCCACCTTTACCGCAAGCCAGTACGTGAAATTCTGTCCAAGAAGATTTGCTCCAGTCAACTCTAAGTACCAGTAGCCAGAGCAAAAACAGGCCAGGTGCAAAGTGATAGACCACATAGACAGAGTTTCCTCCAAATTTCAAGTGCCTTTTGATTGTTTTGGGAAACTGTATTCACTGACACCTTGTCTTTTTTTTTTTTTTGCAAATTCTCTTAAAGGAACACTTTTAAGGTTTATAATGTTCTACATTTATTTATTCATTTTTTGGTAACCTATACTTGTTACTTTAATCTCTGGCAGTTTACCTCTTATCTTTGTAATGTTAAGGTTATTAACAGCTTACAATTTAACTAGACATATGCATAAGCATTTCCTTTATGAACGAATGCCAAATATAGCCATGGATAGCAACAGTCAGCTCTTTTTATTCATGTGAAAGTGCAATACACAAAGATCTGTGTAAATACAGATCTTTGCGTGTTGCACTTTCACAAGAAATCTTGCTCTGAAAATAGTCAAATGCTGCCACCTATGGTCATATTTGGCATTCGTTCATAAACTGAAATGCTAAATGCACATGTCTAGCATCCACTATCATATATGGTTATGACGCGTCATTTAGAACTAATCTGCTTATTAACATGCAACAATATACATAGTATCAAAAGCTGAATTAAAATAAATCAGACCATAATTCAATTTTTCCTGCACTCTGAAGTAATTTTATTGGAGCACAATTTATAATATCTATCCAAGGAGCATGGTAGTAATATGGAGTTTGAAAATTGAAAATGCATTTAGTTCAAGTTCTGACCTTTATCTTCGTGTGCACTTTCTCTGCAGAACAAAGCAGTGTCAGATTTAATGCTCTTTACAGAAACAAATTGCAGCAATTTGTTTAAGGGTATGCAAACACCTTGCAGCCAACTATAGGCAGTTCTAATGCCTTAATATTTATTTTACAAGACACATTTACAAGCAAAACATTATAAATAATTAATGGATCTAAATTTCACTGTCAAATCTTATAAATAGAAAAAATATTATTTCTTTATGGATTGAATGGTTTTAAAAAAGATGGTAGAAAACAGTGCACTGCAGGAGAAGAAGATCTGTTTTTTTTTTTCTCGGTCGCTGCACCATAGTCTCTCAGCCATAAAAAGAGCTAAATTTCATCACAATACTATTATTGATAAAGCAGATATGTGGCTAGATTTCCCAACAGAAGCATAGTAAAACTCCCATGGCAAAGAACCAGATACTCTTTGCTACTTATTAAACTATAAAGAATGGAGATTTGTAACTAGACAGACAGATGTTGCTTTTTAGGACTCATGGTCTATGAGATGAACACATCATACATGCAACTTCATCATTTATTTTAAATTGCTCTTGGGATTTATTTACTTTTGCTAGCAGAATCCCAAGTGAAGTGCATAAACGCATATTCCTGCCAAGAGCAATAAGACAGATTTTTTTTTTCCTTTGCACAAACATTACAAATTTAAGGATAAAATATTTTGAAAAAAAGTAACCAAAATAAAATAGTCATATACGGAAGGAAGAATTAGCGGTAAGTAAAGGCTGTGCTATATAAGAGAGGGGACACATACGCAAACCAAACACTGAGAAGCCAAGCAAACTAAAGGAAAAGTATCTGCCTATAAAATGATCAATGTGCTTTTAATAAAAAACAAAAAACAAAACATTGACTACTGATGATCTACCTTTGATGATCTACCTTTGACAAACCCGGTTTGATCAGGGCTTATCACACTGGACATCACCCTGCTCAATCTATAAGCCAGAATCTTGGTAAACAGCTTATAGTCAATATTGAGGAGGGAAATAGGGTGGTACGATTCCAGGAGTAAGGGATTTCTATCAGGTTTAGGGATAATAGTAATATGGCGCTCTGTGAAACTTTTAGAAGGGGGTGTCCTTCCCTCAAGGATAGAATTAAAGAGAGTGGTCAGGGAGTCTGTAATTGCTGGGTACAAAGGCTTATAATATTATCCCGGGGGTCCGTCAGGACCTGGGGATTTGCCTAAAGGTAAGTTTTTTATAGCTGTCCAAATTTACTCTGGAGATATGGAAGCATGGAGGGAATCAACTTGTACCTCTATTAGTGTCGGGAGCTTAATCCTAATCAAAAACCTCTCTCTATCCCCAGGATCCAGTTCCTGTGAGCTATATAGATTATGATAGAAGTTACTAAAACCTTTCCTGCATTTTTATAAACCTTTCCTATATTTTTATTGGGTCAAACTTACTGCTGATCCATCATGAATAGCCATGACAGTGTTAGCGGGTCTAGAAAGGATGCTAAGTACTTACTCGAGCCTACCTAGGTTTAGCTTTCAACTAAGAATACAGAGAGAACAAAGCAAATTTGATGATAAAAGTAAATAAGAAAGTTGTTTAAAATTACATGCCCTATCTAAATCATGAAATTTTAATTTGGACTTTACTATTCCTTTAAACAACTAATAGAATTGTAAAAAATATATCTACTCATTTCTTTTTAACATTTTATAAGAGATGGCAACATGGACCTCATAGATATCTAGGAAAAACAACACAACAAAGTGTACTAAACAAAAGGAGACCACCCTTAGACCTCTTATGGCAAACATCTAAATTGAGTACTAAAATGGCAACAATATATTAATTAATTTCAATATGGCAACAAGAATATCAGCAGCATGTTATTTATGTTGCTCTAATGCTCCATGTCTATTAACTACCAACTATTTGGAGACCGATAATCTCCGATAATCTAAAGGTCTCTGGGCTGGTGAGACCATTTTAAAATGCTCACCAGTACTATTTTCCTGGTGAATTATCTAAAGCTACTTTTTACACTGAAAACAGGGGGTCTTGCATTTTTGTTTGGGAAGTAGATGCATACATTACAAAAGTGCATAATGAAAATAGTAATTACAAATCATCCTAAACGAATAATTGAACCATTCACACAAAAACAAAGAGGAAAAATATGTATTGTTAAGGTGCATCAAAAATCATATTTGATCAAAAATGTAAAAATGTGTATATAAACTAAACAGGAATAAATCATATTAAATATGCACAGAATAAATTGTAATTTAAGTACACTAGATGTGCAAAAACCACATAAAAATGTCTACTTATAACTCCAAAACACAAAGCGTAATTGTTGTTTTATTGTAAAATGGGCTGAACATGGGTGTATATGAAATTTTCTCTTAAATCTAAATGTAGTTATCTAAACATTTTCGCCCTACAGATCGCTGTTTTTTCTTGCAAACATAACGGTAGTGAGGTTGTGACAAAAACATAATTTATGCTTACCAGAAAAATTCTTCTCCTTCCGGATAGGGAGAGTTAACGGCTTCATCCCTTACTGTTGGGAAATACAACACCTGGCCACCAGGGGGAGGCAAAGACACCCCAGCCAAAAGCTTAAATATCCCTCACACTTACTCATTACCCCAGTCATTCTGCCGAGGGAACAAGGAAAAGTAGGAGAAATATCAGGGTATAAATGGTGCCAGAATAATAAGATAAATAATAGGGGGCCACCCTTAGACAAGAAAAAACATGCGGGGGCCGTGGACTCTCCCTATCCGTAAGGAAAGGAATTTATCTGGTAAGCATTAATTATGTTTTCCTTCCTAAGATAGGGAGAGTTCATGGCTTCATCCCTTACTGTTAGGAAATACAATACCTGGCCACAAGGAAGAGGCAAAGACACCCCAGCCAAAAGCTTAAATATCCCTCACACTTCCTCATTACCCCAGTCATTCTGCAGAGGGAACAAGGAAAAGTAGGAGAAATATCAGGGTATAAATGATGCCAGAAGAGTAAGATAAATAATAGGGGGCCGCCCTTAGACAAGAAAAAACATGCGGGGGCAGTGGACTCTACCTATCCGGAAGGAAAGGAATTTATCTGGTAAGCATTAATTATGTTTTCCTTCCTAAGATAGGGAGAGTCCACGGCTTCATTCCTTACTGTTGGGAAAACTATACCTAAGCTCCAGAGGACACTGAATGAATAACGGAAGGTAACAAAAAGGAAGAGGTGGACCCTATTCTGAGGGCACCACAGCCTGCAAAACTTTTCTCCCGAAAGCTGTAAAATTTTTAAAAAAGTATGTAAGGAGAGGCCTTGTTCTTAAAGACCCAAGTGGAAGCCACTGCTCTAGTGGAAAGAGCTGTTATTCTCTCAGGAGGAAGATGTCTCGCTGTCTCGTAAGCTTAGTGGATGACACTTCTTAACCAAAGAGATAGGGAAGTCGAAGTAGCCTTCTGCCCCTTACGCTTCCCCGAATAGACAACAAACAAGGAGCAAGATTGTAGCTTAGTAGCCTGAAGAAAGAACATCAAGGCACAAACCACATCCAAATGGTGAAGTACAAGTTCCTTCGATGAAGAAGGATTAGGACACAAGGAGGGAACCACAATCTCTTGATTGATGTTACGATCTGGCACAACCTTAGGAAGAAGACCTAATTAAGTATGTAAAACTGCATGAAAAAACAGATAAGGGGATTCACTTTGCAAAGCAGAGATCTCAGAAACTCTGCACGCAGAAGCAATAGCCATTAAAAAGAGAACCTTCCAAGATAATTTAATGTCAACGGAATGCAGAGGCTCAAACGGAGCCTGTTGCAAAATACGAAGAACAAGATTTAGGCTCCAATGAGGAGCCCCAGATCTAAACACAGGTCTGAGCCTAATCAGAGCCTTAAAGGACTGCACGTCTGGAAGCTCAGTATACTGAAAAGGGTGTGCTCAATCTGCGCTGGGATAATTACCAATAAACTACTGGGTAAATGGAGTATCCTCAAACTCCACAAAAGCAAATACACTCATACAATAGTAATAAAAATATTACTATAATAACCCTTGGCGCTAACTTGTAGCTTAAATTGGTAGTGCAAAGAGCTCTATTAGTATATACTATAAACAATAAATCCACTTATTGAGGTTGTTCTAACTAAATACAAATATGTTAAATATACCCTTAAATATATGAGTAGATGAATATTTCAAATGGGTTAAATAAATATAAGTGGCAAATCCGTTTAGGGATGCGCTTAAAGATGAATTAGATCGATAGAAGAGAGTAGTAGTGCAAGTAAAAAATGAACAAATTTTATTACAATCTTAATCATACATCCAAATAAAAATGCTTTCTAAAACCAAAATTTATCTAAAAACACACTGATCAGGCGTTTGACAATGTAGTATCAATAAACTAAAAGATCCCTATTTACCAAATAAAATAAAATAAAATGAAATTACATTAAATAAAATACATAAACAATAAAATAACAGTGAATTAAACAACCACTATTGCAAATGGTTATTTCAAGGCAAAGAACAAAGATCCCAATAGGAACCAAGGAAGATCCACGTCAGCTGGAAGTTTGAGATGTTTATCCGGAGCTGTAACGAGATTGGAGATCCAAATGAACAGACAGGAAGAGAGCCAAATTTAAGGTGTTCACTTATTACTTACACCGAAAATGTTCTCTGAAGTCCCAGCTGTCTCTCTATAGCGGTCCTGGATTAGATCACTACTGGATAAGTCACCGCAAAGAAATCTCTTGTCTTTAAGGTCCGTAGCAGCACTCGCACCAAACAGACCAAACAGTGCTCAGCGTCTCCGTGCGGTCTCGACGCTGGCAATTAGGTCCAGTCACCTGTGTAATAGAAGAGTGGGCAGAGCAACGCGTTTCAGCCCAGTCTGGGCCTTTGTCAAGCTCCTGATAGATGGGAGATTAGGTCTTTTAAACCATCACTCATGCATATGATTGGTTAAGCACCAGCCACAGCTGCACAGGAAGTAAATGGGAAGGGAACAAAGGTCAGTGGATTTATAGTTTATAGTATATATCTGCAAACACCTCGGGATGGAGAGACCATTCCCCTGGATGGAAGGATTGCCTGCTGAGAAAATCTGCCTTCAAGTTGTCCACACTAGGAATGTGGATCTCTGACACCGAACAGCTGTGGGCCTCCACCCACTCCAGAATCTGAGATACTTCCTTCATCACCAAGGAACTTCTCGTTTGTTCCTGATGGTTGATGTAAGCCACTGAAGTTATATTGTCTGATTGGAATCTGATAAACTGGGACGAACCCAGAAGTGGCCCAAGCCTTCAAGACCTTGAAGATTGCCCATAGTTCCAAAATATTGATCGAGAGGGAGGACTCCTGAGTCTTCAACCCCTGTGCCTTCCAGGCACCCCAAACAGCTCCCCATCTGGATAGGCTTGCGTCCATAGTCACAATCTCCCAGTATAGGTCTTAAGAAGCATGTCCCTCGCGACAGATGATTTGGACAGAGCCACCAAGAGAGAGATAATCTCGACCGGCTGTCTAATACAATCTATTGAGACAGATCTGAATGATCGCCTTTCCACTGCCTCAGTATGCACAGTTGTAAAGGTCTGAAACGGAACCTGGCAAAAGGAATGATGTCCATGCAGGACACCATGAGACCAATCACCTCCATACACTGAGCCACAGAGGACTGAGCCGGCTTCCAAGTACTCTTGGGTTGTTCGTGCTTGGAGGAGGATTGTTGTTGTTGGGATTTGTCAGAACGAAAAGGAACAAAAATTAGAAGATTGTCGTCCCTTAGACTTGTTCTTATCTTGCGGTAGGAAGGCACCCTTGCCTCCTGTAACCGTAGAAATAAGGGAGTCCAGGCCTGGACCAAATAAAATCTTTCCCTTGAAGGGAAGAGAGAGGAGTCTGGACTTAGAAGTCATATCCGCAGACCAAGACTTCAACCAGAGAGCCCGGCGGGCTAGGACCGCAAAGCCAGAGGCCTTTGCATTTAGGTGAATAATTTGCATGTTCGCATCACAGATAAAAGAATTAGCAATTCTCAGAGCTTTAATTCTGTCTTGAATATCCTCAAGGGGAAACTCCACCTCAGTGAGTAGCGACAAAGAGTCGCACCAGTAGGTAGCCCCTCCGGCAAACCCGGCAAATGCAGCCACCGGTTGAAACAAAAATCTTGTATGTTGAAACATCTTTCTCAGAAAGGTTTTTCCATTTTCTTATCCATCGGCTCTCTGAACTGAGAACTATCCTCAAAAGGTATAGTAGTATGTTTAGCAAGCGTAGAGATAGCACCATCCACCTTAGGAATGGAGCCCCACAAATCAAGTTGAGAGTCCACGACCGGGAACAACTTTTTAAAAGTAGACGAGGGGAAAAGGAAAACCCAATTCTTTCCCATAAGTTATTAATAATATTCGCCATCTTAACCGGCACAGGAAAAGTCAAAGGCACTTTCCTATCTTCGTATCATAGGTTCTTCAGGCAGCACGGCCTCTGGAACCTCTAAAGTAGACAAAACCTCCTTTAATAAAAAACGCAAGTGCTCAATTTTAAATCTAAAGGACGGTTTATCTGCAGCAGGAGGCTTAGACGCCAAGGACTCCGACCCAGAAAGTTCACTCTCTGAAGCTTCAGAGGCTACTCATCATCGGATAACTGGGACATAATAGCTAAATCTGATAAATATTTAGATGACTCCGGGTCAGGAGAGCTATGTTTAACCTTTCTCTTCCATTTGTTAGAGCGAGGCAATGCACTGAGGGCCGCAGACACCGCGTTTGTAACTGCGTGACAAAGTGCACAGGAATGAGGCCCCCTCCGAATGGAGGATTAGATGTGCTACGGGGAAGTGCATGTGGAGTGGATAATGTAGCAAGAATAGTAATCTCATGGGACGCCGAGTCCAGAGAGGTAGATGGCTCAGAGGGACTAAAAGCCTTAGCAGGCTTGTCTCGCTTCTTAGACTTTATAATGGTGTTAAGGCATGTGGAACATAATTGAGTGGGTGGGAAAACCACAACCTCCTAACAATATAAATAGGTATGATTTAGTACAGAAGGAGTACCTTCTAACATGTCAGGTTATACCCACAGGACACAAATAAAAACATTTTTTAATATAGAAAACTGCACCTTTATACTCCCAATGGCTGGGACACTCACCACCTCCTAGACCCAGACAGTTAACAGAGGAAATGCTCTCCTCAGGTTCAAGTCTCAGCCGGAATGGAGGAAATGAACATAGACCACACCCGGTGACATGGAGTGCAAGACAATACTTTCCTGTTATTACAAGTACAGCAAGTAATATGAGCTGTGCAATACTTTCAAAAACAAAAGTGAAAATTAAAAGTGAAACCTGTTTGTTCCAGCCAAAAACACACACAGTCTATCAGCGAAGGAAAAAAAAATCACACAACGCAGTATGTAAATAATTAATACACTGATTAATTAACCCCAACTGTTCAACATTTTGGGATCTATATCTCCCTTTAAATATCCCTTTAAAGGGACAGTCAAGTCCAAAAAAAACTTTCATGATTTAAAACGGCTTGTAATTTTAAACAACTTTCCAATTTACTTTTATCACCATTTTGCTTTTTTCTCTTGGTATTCTTAGTTGAAAGCTAAGCCTAGGAGGTTCATATGCTAATTTCTTAGACCTTGAAGGCAGCCTCTAATCTAAATGCAGTTTGACAGTTTTTCACCACTAGATGGCATTATTTCATGTGTTTCATATAGATAACATTAAGCTCATGCACGTAAATTTACAGAGGAGTGAGTACCGATTGGCTAAAATGCAAGTCTGTCAAAAGAACTGAAATAAGGGGGCAGTCTGCAGAGGCTTAGATACAAGGTAATTACAGAGGTAAAACGTGTATTATAATAACTGTGTTGGTTATGCAAATCTGGGGAATGGGTAATTAAGGGATTATCTATCTTTTAAAATAATACTATAAGCGAAAAAAAAATATTGATTGTACATCTCAATATGGTTCTATTCAAAAATGTAATTAGTCAAATCTATGTACCTTCACATCTTCAGGTAAGGAGAGCCACCGCACTCCAGGAAGATTATCCACCACTAGTGAGCAACAGTCATCGTAGAAACCAGGTCCCTGGCCTGACTCTGCATTTAGCAAGGATTGGCGGATAGTGCGTTGAAAGAACAAGCTGAAGAAATGATCAAGGCGAGGCACATTTTCCTTGTGACAAAAAGCTCTATGTATAAAGAAAAATACGAATATATACTTACAGATAAATTGCTTTCTTTCGGGATGATGAGAGTCCATAAGTGTCCATAACATGTGGGATATATTTCCCTCCACCAGGAGGATGTCAAGAACCCTCGCAAGAGCTTTTATCCCTCCCACCCCTCTCCCCACTTTACGTATAGCAGAGAAGAGAAAACAGAAAGCAGGGTTAAGAGGTGCCAATTAGAACTGTCGTCCATATAGAAAAAAAACAGGGCAGGTCCTATAAACTCTCATCATCCCAAAAGAAAGCATTTTATTTATTGGTAAGTATAAATTCTGTTGAGATGATGAAAGTCCATAGGTATTCCTAACATGTGGGATACAATACCCATGCTGAGAGTCCATGTTAACTAAGGGTGGGACAAAAAAAAGATGGCAGTCCCTATTTTCTGGACACTGCGACCTGAAGGTTTTTTCTGCCTAAAGCAGTTTCGGAGGAAGCAAAGATATCAAAATGATAAAATTTAGAAAAAGTATAAAAAGAAGACCAGGTTGCTACCTTGCAAATCTGAATCTGTTCCAATGAGGCGTCATTCTTAAAGGCCAAGGAGGAAGATACAAATCTAGTAAAATGACCAGTTACTCTTTTTGGAGGCGGTTTTCCGACAACCAAGTAAGCTTTACAAATAGTCTGTTTGAGCCATGATGCCATGGCCACCACTGTAGCCTTTTGACTCTTTCTGGAACCTGAACAGTTAATAAACTAGAAGTCTGTCTAAAATCTTTTGTAGCCTGAAGATAAAATTTTAAGGCACTGACCCACACAGAGGGGCGTGAGAGGGGCGGGAGCGGGTGGGACCGTTTACACTACGGAAAAAGGTTTGCAATGGGAAGGAGGTTAAAGGGTTTAATAAATGGAAGTAAAATGATCTAGGAGGGGGTAGGGTGGTAGGGGAATGATGGGGGGCAGCTACACTACGGAACAAAAAAAGTTAAAAAAAAAAAAATACACGAAAAAAAATATAGGAAACTGGGTACTGGCAGACAGCTGCCAGTACCCAAGATGGTGGCTAATAGAGGGGGAGGGTTAGGGAGCTGCTTGGGGGGGGGGTCAGGGAGGTTGGGAGGTAAGGGGGGATACTACCCTGCAGAAAAACATAATTTATGTAAGAACTTACCTGATAAATTCATTTCTTTCATATTAGCAAGAGTCCATGAGCTAGTGACGTATGGGATATACATTCCTACCAGGAGGGGCAAAGTTTCCCAAACCTTAAAATGCCTATAAATACACCCCTCACCACACCCACAATTCAGTTTAACGAATAGCCAAGATGTGGGGTGATAAGAAAGGAGCGAAAGCATCAAAAAAATAAGGAATTGGAATAATTGTGCTTTATACTAAATAATCATAACCACCACAAAAAAGGGTGGGCCTCATGGACTCTTGCTAATATGAAAGAAATGAATTTATCAGGTAAGTTCTTACATAAATTATGTTTTCTTTCATGTAATTAGCAAGAGTCCATGAGCTAGTGACGTATGGGATAATAAATACCCAAGATGTGGAACTTCCACGCAAGAGAGTCACTAGTGAGGGAGGGATCAAAATAAAGACAGCCAATTCCGCTGAAAAATGAATCCACTACCCAAATCAAAAAAGTTTCAAGTTTTATAATGAAAAAAACTGAAATTATAAGCAGAAGAATCAAACTGAAACAGCTGCCTGAAGTACCATTCTACCAAAACTGCTTCTAAAGAAGAGAAAACATCAAAATGGTAGAACATAGTAAAAGTATGCAAAGAAGACCAAGTCATTGCTTTGCAAATCTGATCAACAGAAGCTTCATTCTTTAAAAAGCCCAGGAAGTAGAAACTTACCTAGTAGAATGAGCCGTAATCCTCCGAGGCGGGAATCCACCCGACTCCAAATAAGCATGATGAATCAAAAGTTTAAGCAAGATGCCAAATAAATGGCAGAAGCCTTTTGACCTTCCTAAAACCAGAAAAGATAAAAAATAGACTAGAAGTCTATCTGAAATCTGAATAGCTTCAACATAGAAAGTAAGAATCTCACCAAAGAAGTCTTAGGAAAAGAATAATTTCTCCCTTATGTTTGTTAGAATTTTCAACTTTAGGTAAGAATTGAAGTGAGGACAGCAAAAACCACCTTTTCCTGATGAAAAAAATCAGAAAAAAAGAGATTCACAAGAAAGAACAGATAATTCAAAAGCTGTTCTAGCTGAAGAGATGTCCCAAAAAGAACAATACTTTCCATGAAAGCAATTGTCCAGAGCAAGCATATGCTCAAATAGAAGAGCCTGAAAAACCTTCAGAACCCAAATAAGACTCCAAGGAGGAGAAATTGGCTTAATGACAGGTTTGATACGAATCAAAACCTGAAAAAAATTATGAATATCAGGAAGTAACACTGCCTTATCCTGATGAAAAATCAGAAAAAGATATTCACAAAAAAGAGCAGATAACTCAAAAATTCTTCTAGCAGAAGAAATAACCAAAAGGAACAATACTTTTCCAAGAAAGTAATTAATGTTCAGAAAATGCATAGTTTCAAAACGGAGGAGCCTGTAAAGCCCTCAGCACCAAATTGAGACTCCAAAGAGGAGAGATTGAATTACTGACAGGCTTGATACGGACCAAAGCCTGAACAAAACAATGAATATCAGGATGATTAGCAATCTTTCTGTGAAAAAAAGAACAGAAAGAGTAGAGATTTGTCCTAACAAGAACTGCAGACAAAACCATATCCAAACCAACCTGAAAAAAAATTATAAAATTCTATGAATTTTAAAAGAATGCCAAGAAAAGTAGGTCTTCCAGACTCAATAATAAATCTTTCTAGAGACAGATTTACGAGCCTGTAACCAAGCGTACAATCTCCATCCCTTCAAATTTAATGATTTGAGATCCTGATGGAAAAAATGGGCCTTGAGAAAGAAGGTCTGGTTTAAACGGAAGTGTTCAAGGTTGGCAACTGGCCATCCGAATGAAATCCGCATACCAAAACCTGAGAGGCCATGCTGGAGCCACCAGCATAACAAACAAATACTCAATAAGAATTTTGGAAATCACTTTGGAAGAAGAACTAGAGGCGGAAAGAAATAGGCAAAAAGATAATTTCCAAAGAAATGTCAATGCATACACTACTTTCGCCTGAGTATCCCCGGACCTGAATAGGCCCCTGGGAAGTTCTTTATTCAGATGAGATGCCAACAGATCTATTTCTAGAAATGCTCACATCTGAAAAATTGAAAAACATATCTGGGTATGAGAGACCATTCTCCCGGATATAAAGCTTGATTAACAGAGATAATCCGCTTCCCAAATATCTATACCTGGGAAAAAACCCCACAGAATTTAGATAGGAGCTGGATTTAACCTAAGCTAATATCCGAGACACTTCTGTCACAGCCTAAGGACTGATAGTCCTACCCTGATGATTGACATACACCATAGTTGTGATATTGTCTGAAAAACAATAAACGTCTCTTCCTCAAAAATAAACTAACTGAAAAACTCTGAGAAAACACGGAGTTCTAAAATATCAAATGGTAATCTCCTGAGATTTCCAAACCCCTTGTGCTGACAGAGATCCTCAGACAGCCTCCCAACCAAAAAGACTCACATCTGTAGAGATCATGTTCCAGGTTGAAAGAAAGGAAGAGACCTGTAGGACTAAATGATGGTGATCTTAACCACCAAATCAAGAGAGATAAATATTAGGATTTGAAGATTTAAAATGCGAAATCCTAGAATCCCTGCACCATAATTCAGCATAAAAGACTGGAAAGGTTCTTTCTATTGAAAATGAGCAAAGGGAATTGAATCCAATGCTGTGGCCATAAGACCTAAAACTTCTATGCATATATAGCAACTGAAGGAAATAATAGAGACTAAAGGTACCGACAGACGGAACCCAATAAAATTGTCGCTTGTCTGATAGAGACAAAGACAGTGACACAAACTATCTGGAAACTCAAAAAAAGGTGACCCTTGTGAGAGGAATCAAGAACTTTTGAAAAAAAGATCCTCTAACTATGTCCTGAAGAACAAAGTGAATCATATGAGATTCCGCATCCTCAGAAAATAATCTGAATGAATACAGAAAAAATATGTATTTATTGTATCTAAAGAAAACAAATAATGCTATCACTGACCAAAAAAAGACAGAATAGTTTGAATAAAAACTCCAAAACCCAGTTCCTAAAAATTGAACTGGAAGAAATACCCCAGAAGATTCCAGGTCTGAGCAGCGCTTGAACCCCACGGGTGACCAGCCATGCTTCAACAGTATCCAAAATAAATAGGACCGAAACACACTTAAAGAAAGTGTTAGCCTTACTGGAATAAAATCAAAGAAATTTGGACCTGAATAGAACCAAATAAATTTCAAAAAAGTCTTAACCTGCCCCTTGCCAGCCAAGCTGGAATACGGCACATACATCGCAATTTAAGGGAGCTGATTTCGAACAGAAAAAATTTCCAATTAAAAACATGTTACTTGGGAAAGAATTCAGGAATTCATTCCATAATAAGAACAACCAAACTAGTATAAGCTTAAAGTTTTAGTCTTACAACTCAATCTTGAAGCCCAGAGTAACAGTTAAGAATTGAATCCAATTATAAAACAAATAATTGATTATCTTAGAACAAAAGAAATATGGATTTTTAGAAATCACAAAATTCTTCTAGCTCAAACAGCTAAAGACATAGATTAAACCTCATTTGCGAAAATATTCAATAAAATGAAGACACAAATGAAATTATTAGCATGATAGTCCAGTTAAAAGACCAGACAATACAGTGGACTTGCATAATCAATAAATGCAAAACAACAAGACAAATGCAACAGCACCTAGTCTAGTAAATTTTGTCCCTTTAACAATGCTAAAATAAATCATAATCTGATACTTGAACTTAAAGTAAACAGAAAAAATGAAGCAATTGCAACATCCAAATAAATCATAGGTCCAAGAAAAGTACCTGAAACTAAATAATTTTCCATAAATAAGATACAACCATCTAAAGGAAAATAAATACTATTTTGCTATAGAAACAATAGCATAATTAGTAGGAGTAGAGATAGCCCCAATAAATTGGAGAACCCTCCAAATTGAATTAAACTGCCGGCAAAGAGAATAGTTTGAAACCTTTGAAGAAGGAATAAAAGAAAATTCTCAGCCTATTCCATTCCCTAGTATAAGGAATTGGAAAAAACCTCTGAAAACACAGAAGAATAAATAAGCAGAAACAGTGTTAGCTAGTCTTGAAAAAGAACTAGTTACCTTAATGTAAAATAATCAACACCTTTTCAACAAAGAACAAATGTACTTTAATAAAAAAGTAGATTTGTTAGTGTCAATATCTGATGAAGAAAATTCTGAATGAGAAAAAACATCATCAGAGAAGGATAAATCAGTATGTTGTTGGTCATTTGAAACTTCAATAATTAAAAAAGAAGTTGAAAAAGACCTAAAAATTTTATTAGAAGGCACAAAGTCAGACAAAGCCTTTAAAATAGAATCAGAAAAAATATTTCTTAAAAATCTTCTAAATATTTCTTGTACATAAGATGTAAAAAGAATGGCAATATATAAAGCATAAATACTAATGGATTCTGCATGTAAAAGTTTATCATGATAACCTATTACAAACCATAGCTAAAGATAAACATTCATAACATTTAAAATAAATGAACTTAGCTTTGGTAGGACTGAACTCAGTCAAGCGTTTTTCCAGAAGTAGCTTCTGATCCAGGGTCAATCTGAGACATCTTGCAATATGTAATAGAAAAAACAACATATAAAGCAAAATCTATCAAATTCCTTAAATGACAGTTTCAGGAATGGGAAAAAATGCCAATGAACAAGCTTCTAGCAACCAGAAGCAAATAAACAATGAGACTGAAATAATGTGGAGACAATAATGACGCCCATATTTTTTAGAAGAATGACGCCACATCCGGCGATGCCGACATTTTTGGCGCAAAACGGCAAAAAAATGACGCAATCACAAACAACTTCCGGTGACAAGTACGACGCCGGAAATGACAAAGAAAAATTTTTTGCGCCAAAAAAATCCGCGCCAAGAATGACGCAATAAAAAGAAGCATTTTCAGCCCCCGCGAGCCTAACAGCCCACAGGAAAATGTCAAATTTAAGGTAAGAAAATTTTTTATTATTCAAATGCATTATCCCAAATAATGAAACTGACTGTCTGAAATAAGGAATATTGAACATCCTGAATCAAGGCAAATAAATGTTTAAACACATATATTTAGAACTTTATATAAAAGTGCCCAACCATAGCTTAGAGTGTCACAGAAAATAAGACTTACTTACCCCAGGACACTCATCTACATGTAGTAGAAAGCCAAACCAGTACTGAAACGAGAATCAGTAGAGGTAATGGTATATATAAGAGTATATCGTCGATCTGAAAAGGGAGGTAAGAGATGAATCTCTACGACCGATAACAGAGAACCTATGAAATAGACCCCGTAGAAGGAGATCACTGCATTCAAATAGGCAATACTCTCTTCACATCCCTCTGACATTCACTGCACTCTGAGAGGAAAACCGGGCTCCAGCCTGCTGCGAAGCGCATATCAACGTAGAATCTAGCACAAACTTACTTCACCACCTCCATGGGAGGCAAAGTTTGTAAAACTGAATTATGGGTGTGGTGAGGGGTGTATTTATAGGCATTTTAAGGTTTGGGAAACTTTGCCCCTCCTGGTAGGAATGTATATCCCATACGTCACTAGCTCATGGACTCTTGCTAATTACATGAAAGGTTGGGAGGTAAGGGGGGATACTACCCTGCAGAAAATTATATATATATATATATATATATATATATATATATATATATAAATAAAAACACCTTTTATTTTTATACTGGCAGACCTTTGGGGGGTGGGAAGAGAGCTGTTTGAGAGGGATTAAGGAGGGATCAGGGGGTGTGATGTGTCAGGTGAGAAGCTGATCTCTACACTAAAGTTAAAATTAACCCTACAAGCTACCTAATTAACCCCTTCACTGCTGGGCATAATACAAGTGTGGTGCGCAGCGGAATTTAGCGGCCTTTCTAATTACCAAAAAAAATGTCAAAGCCTTATATGTCTGCTATTTCTGAACAAAAGGAATCCCAGATAAGCATTTACAACCATTTGTGCCATAATTGCACAATCTATTTGTAAATCATTTCAGTGAGAAACCTAAAGTTTGTGAAAAAGTTAACGATTTTTTTTATGTGATCGTATTTGGCGGTGAAATGGTGACATGAAATATACCAAAATGGGCCTAGATCAATACTTTGGGTTGTCTACTAAAAAAAAAATATACATGTGAAGGGTTATTCTGGGATTCTTGACAGATATCAGTATTACAATGTAACTATTGCTAATATTTTTTTTTTAAAAAAAAACATGGTTTTGAAAACAGCAAAGTGCTACTTGTACATAGTGCCCTATAATTTGCACACAAAAAAGTAAACATTGGGTATTTCTAAATTCAGGACAAAATTTAGGTTGTAGATGTGTAACAGATTTTGGGGGTCAAAGTTAGAAAAAGTGGGGGGGGGGGTTCAATTTTTTCATCATATTTTATATATTTTTTTATAGTAAATTACATGATATGATGAAAATAATGGTATCTTTAGAATGTCCGTTTAATGGCGAGAAAATGGTATATAAAATGTGTGGGTACAAAAAAGGAGTAGAGGAAAATTACAGCTAAACACAAACGCAGAAGAAATGTCAAAATAGCCCTAGTCCTTAACGGTAAGAAAATTGAAAAAACAGAATTTATGCTTACCTGATAAATTACTTTCTCTTGTGGTGTATCCAGTCCACGGATTCATCCTTTACTTGTGGGATATTCTCCTTCCCTACAGGAAGTGGCAAAGAGAGCACACAGCAGAGCTGTCCATTATAGCTCCCCCTCTAGCTCCACCCCCCAGTCATTCGACCAAAGGTTAGGAAGAAAAAGGAGAAACCATAGGGTGCAGTGGTGACTGTAGTTTAACAAAAAAATGTATTACCTGACTTAATTGCCAGGGCGGGCCGTGGACTGGATACACCACAAGAGAAAGTAATTTATCAGGTAAGCATAAATTCTGTTTTCTCTTGTAAGGTGTATCCAGTCTACGGATTCATCCTTTACTTGTGGGATACCAATACCAAAGCTTTAGGACACGGATGAAGGGAGGGAACAAGACAGGTACCTTAAACAGAAGGCACCACTGCTTGCAAAACCTTTCTCCCAAAAATAGCCTCCGAAGAAGCAATAAACAGAATTTATGTTTACCTGATAAATTTCTTTCTCCTACGGTGTATCCGGTCCACGGCTTCATCCTTACTTGTGGGATATTCTCAATCCCTACAGGAAGTGGCAAAGAGAGCACACAGCAGAGCTGTCCATATAACTCCCCTCAGGCTCCGCCCCCCCAGTCATTCGACCGACGGTTAGGAGAAAAAGGAGAACCATAGGGTGCAGTGGTGACTGTAGTTTACAAAAAATAAATTTAAACCTGACCAAAATGCCAGGGCGGGCCGTGGACCGGATACACCGTAGGAGAAAGAAATTTATCAGGTAAACATAAATTTTTCTCCTACATTGGTGTATCTGGTCCACGGCTTCATCCTTACTTGTGGGAACCAATACCAAAGCTTTAGGACACGGATGAAGGGAGGGAACAAGTCAGGTAACCTAAACAGAAGGCACCACTGCTTGCAAAACCTTTCTCCCAAAAATAGCCTCCAAAGAAGCAAAACGTATGCAGTGAAGACCAAGTCTCTGCCTTTCAAATCTGTTCAACAGAAGCCTTATTCTTGAAAGCCCATGTGGAAGCCACAGCTCTAGTAGAGTGAGCTGTAATTCGTTCAGGAGGCTGCCTTCCAGCAGTCTAATAAGCCAACCGGATGATGCTTTTCAGCCAGAAAGACAGAGAGGTCGCAGTCGCCTTTTGACCTCTCCTCTTGCCAGAATAGACGACAAACAAGGACGATGTTTGTCTGAAGTCTTTAGTTGCTTTTAGATAGAACTTTAAAGCACGAACCACATCAAGATTGTGTAACAGACGTTCCATGTTAGAAACTGGATTAGGACACAGAGAAGGAACAACTATTTCCTGGTTGATATTCTTATTGGAAACCACTTTTGGAAGAAAACCAGGTTTGGTACGTAAAACGACCTTATATGTATGAAACACCAGATAGGGTGAATTACACTGCAAAGCAGACAATTCAGAAACTCTTCTAGCAGAAGAAATAGCTACTAAAAACAAAACTTTCCAAGATAGTAACTTAATATCTATGGAATGTAAAGGTTCAAACGGAACCCCTTGAAGAACTGAAAGAACTAAATTTAGACTCCATGGAGGAGCCACAGGTCTGTAGACAGGCTTGATTCTGACTAAAGCCTGTACAAACGCCTGAATATCTGGCATGGCTTCCAGACGCTTGTGTAACAAAACAGACAGAGCAGATATCTGTCCCTTTAAAGAACTAGCTGACAGACCTTTCTCCAATCCTTCTTGGAGAAAAGATAGTATCCTTGGAATCCTAATCTTACTCCATGAGTAGCCCTTGGATTCGCACCAGCAAAGATATTTCCGCCATATCTTATGGTAAATTTTCCTGGTGACAGGCTTTCTAGCCTGGATCAGAGTATCTATAACTGATTCCGAAAACCCACGTTTAGCTAGAATCAAGCGTTCAATCTCCAAGCAGTCAGTTGCAGAGAAACTAGGTTTGGGTGACTAGTTAGAGTGGCAAAGAGAATGACTGGGGGGCGGAGCCTGAGGGGAGCTATATGGACAGCTCTGCTGTGTGCTCTCTTTGCCACTTCCTGTAGGGATTGAGAATATCCCACAAGTAAGGATGAAGCCGTGGACCGGATACACCAATGTAGGAGAAACATAATTTATGTAAGAACTTACCTGATAAATTCATTTCTTTCATATTAGCAAGAGTCCATGAGCTAGTGACGTATGGGATATACATTCCTACCAGGAGGGGCAAAGTTTCCCAAACCTCAAAATGCCTATAAATACACCCCTCACCACACCCACAATTCTGTTTAACAAATAGCCAAGAAGTGGGGTGATAAGAAAGGAGCGAAAGCATCAAAATAAGGAATTGGCATAATTGTGCTTTATACAAAAAAATCATAACCACCACAAAAAAGGGTGGGCCTCATGGACTCTTGCTAATATGAAAGAAATGAATTTATCAGGTAAGTTATTACATAAATTATGTTTTCTTTCATGTAATTAGCAAGAGTCCATGAGCTAGTGACGTATGGGATAATAAATACCCAAGATGTGGAACTTCCACGCAAGAGTCACTAGAGAGGGAGGGATAAAATAAAGACAGCCAATTCCACTGAAAAATAATCCACAACCCAAAATAAAAGTTTTAATCTTAATAATGAAAAAAACTGAAATTATAAGCAGAAGAATCAAACTGAAACAGCTGCCTGAAGTACTTTTCGACCAAAAACTGCTTCAGAAGAAGAGAAAACATCAAAATGGTAGAATTTAGTAAAAGTATGCAAAGAAGACCAAGTTGCTGCTTTGCAAATCTGATCAACAGAAGCTTCATTCTTAAACGCCCAGGAAGTAGAAACTGACCTAGTAGAATGAGCCTTAATCCTTTGAGGCGGAGATTTACCTGACTCTACATAAGCATGATGAATCAAAGACTTTAACCAAGACGCCAAAGAAATGGCGGAGGCCTTCTGACCTTTCCTGGAACCAGAAAAGATAACAAATAGACTAGAAGACTTTCTAAAATCTTTAGTAGCTTCAACATAATATTTTAAAGCTCTTCCTACATCCAAAGAATGTAAAGATCTCTCCAGAGAATTCTTAGGATTAGGACACAATGAAGGAACAACAATTTCTCTACTAATGTTGTTAGAATTCACAACCTTAGGTAAAAATTTAAATGAAGGCCGCAACACCGCCTTATCCTGATGAAAAATCAGAAAAGGAGATTCACAAGAAAGAGCAGATAACTCAGAAACTCTTCTAGCAGAAGAGATGGCCAAAAGGAACAGAACTTTCCAAGAAAGTAATTTAATATCCAGAGAATGCATAGGTTCAAACGGAGGAGCTTGTAAAGCCCTCAGAACCAAATTAAGACTCCAAGGAGGAGAGATTGACTTAATGACAGGTTTGATACGAACCAAAACCTGTACAAAACAATGAATATCAGGAAGATTAGCAATCTTTCTGTGAAAAAGAACAGAAAGAGCAGAGATGTGTCCTTTCAAGGAACTTGCAGACAAACCTTTATCCAAACCATCCTGAAGAAACTGTAAAATTCTAGGAATTCTAAAAGAATGCCAGGAGAATTTATGAGAAGAACACCAAGAAATGTAAGTCTTCCAGACTCGATAATAAATCTTCCTAGACACAGATTTACGAGCCTGTAACATAGTATTAATTACTGAGTCAGAGAAACCTCTATGACTAAGAATCAAGCGTTCAATTTCCATACCTTCAAATTTAATGATTTGAGATCCTGATGGAAAAAAGGGCCTTGAGATAGAAGGTCTGGTCTTAACGGAAGAGTCCAAGGTTGGCAACTGGCCATCCGAATGAGATCCGCATACCAAAACCTGTGAGGCCATGCTGGAGCCACCAGCAGTACAAACGAATGTTCCATTAGGATTTTGGAAATCACTTTTGGAAGAAGAACTAGAGGCGGAAAGATATAGGCAGGATGATAATTCCAAGGAAGCGACAACGCGTCCACTGCCTCCGCCTGAGGATCCCTGGATCTGGACAGATACCTGGGAAGTTTCTTGTTTAGATGAGAGGCCATCAAATCTATTTCTGGAAGTCCCCAGATTTGAACAATCTGAAGAAATACCTCTGGGTGAAGGGACCATTCGCCCAGATGTAACGTCTGGCGACTGAGATAATCCGCTTCCCAATTGTCTACACCTGGGATGTGAACCGCAGAGATTAGACAGGAGCTGGATTCCGCCCATACAAGTATCCGAGATACTTCTTTCATAGCCTGAGGACTGTGAGTCCCACCTTGATGATTGACATATGCCACGGTTGTGACATTGTCTGTCTGAAAACAAATAAACGATTCTCTCTTCAGAAGAGGCCAGAACTGAAGAGCTCTGAAAATCGCACAGAGTTCCAAAATGTTGATTGGTAATCTCGCCTCCTGAGATTCCCAAACCCCCTGCGCTGTCAGAGATCCCTATACAGCTCCCCAACCTGACAGACTCGCATCTGTTGAGATCACAGTCCAGGTTGGACATACAAAAGAATCCCCTTGGACTAAACGATGGTGATCTATCCACCACGTCAGAGAGTGTCGTACATTGGGATTTAAGGATATTAATTGTGATATCTTTGTATAATCCCTGCACCACTGGTTCAGCATACAAAGCTGAAGAGGTCGCATGTGAAAACGAGCAAAGGGGATTGCGTCCGATGCAGCAGTCATGAGACCTAGAATTTCCATGCACAAAGCTACCGAAGGGAATGATTGAGACTGAAGGTTTCGACAGGCTGAAACCAATTTCAGACGTCTCTTTTCTGTTAGAGACAAGGTCATGGACACTGAATCTATTTGAAAACCCAAAAAGGTTACCTTTGTCTGAGGAATCAATGAACTCTTTGGTAAATTGATCCTCCAACCATGTCTTTGAAGAAACGACACAAGTTGATTCGTATGAGATTCTGCAGAATGTGAAGACTGAGCAAGTACCAAGATATCGTCCAAATAAGGAAATACCGCAATACCCTGTTCTCTGATTACAGAGAGAAGGGCACCGAGAACCTTTGAAAAGATCCTTGGAGCTGTTGCTAGGCCAAACGGAAGGGCCACAAACTGGTAATGCTTGTCTAGAAAAGAGAATCTCAGAAACTGATAATGAGCTGGATGAATTGGAATATGAAGGTATGCATCCTGTAAATCTATTGTGGACATAAATGTCCTTGCTGAACAAAAGGCAGAATAGTCCTTATAGTTACCATTTTGAATGTTGGTATCCTTACATAACGATTCAATATTTTTAGATCCAGAACTGGTCTGAAGGAATTCTCCTTCTTTGGTACAATGAATAGATTGGAGTAAAACCCCAGACCCTGTTCCAGAACTGGAACTGGCACAATTACCCCAGCTAACTCTAGATCTGAAACACATTTCAGAAACGCCTGAGCCTTCACTGGGTTTATTGGAATGCGAGAGAGAAAAAATCTTCTTGCAGGCGGCCTTACCTTGAAACCTATTCTGTACCCTTGTGAAACAATGTTCTGAATCCAAAGACTGTGAATCGAATTGATCCAAATGTCTTTGAAAAAACGTAATCTGCCCCCTACCAGCTGTGCTGGAATGAGGGCCGCACCTTCATGTGGGAACTGGCTTTGACTTTCTAAAAGGCTTGGATTTATTCCAGACAGGAGAAGGTTTCCAAACGGAAACCGTTCCTTTAGGGGAAGTGTCAGGCTTCTGTTCCTTATTCTGACGAAAGGAACGAAAACGATTAGCAGCCCTGTATTTACCTTTAGATTTTTTGTCCTGAGGCAAAAAGGTTCCTTTCCCCCCAGTAACAGTTGAAATAATAGAATCCAACTTAGAACCAAATAATTTATTACCTTGGAAAGAAAGAGAAAGCAAAGTTGACTTAGAAGTCATATCTGCATTCCAAGTTTTAAGCCATAAAGCTCTTCTAGCTAAAATAGCTAAAGACATATACCTGACATCAATTCTAATGATATCAAAGATGGCATCACAAATAAAGTTATTAGCATGTTGTAGAAGTTTAACAATGCTATGAGTATTATGGTCTGACACTTGTTGCGCTAAAGCCTCCAACCAGAAAGTTGAAGCTGCAGCAACATCAGCCAAAGAAATAGCAGGTCTAAGAAGATTACCTGAACATAAATAAGCTCTCCTTAGAAAGGATTCAAGTTTCCTATCTAAAGGATCCTTAAAGGAAGTACTATCCGCCGTAGGAATAGTAGTACGTTTAGCAAGAGTAGAGATAGCCCCATCATCTTTAGGGATTTTATCCCAAAACTCTAGTCTATCAGATGGCACAGGGTACAATTTCGTAAACCTTTGAGAAGGAGTAAATGAAGTACCCAGATTATTCCATTCCCTAGAAATTACTTCAGAAATAGCATCAGGGACAGGAAAAACTTCTGGAATAACTATATGAGGTTTGAAAACCGAATTTAAACGCTTAGTAGATTTAGTATCAAGAGGACTAGACTCCTCCATATCTAATGTGATTAACACTTCTTTAAGTAAAGAACGAATAAATTCCATTTTAAATAAATATGAAGATTTATCAGTGTCAATATCTGAGACAGAATCTTCTGAACCAGATAGATCCTCATCAGAAACAGACAAGTCAGAATGATGACGGCCACTTAAAAATTCATCTGAAATATGAGAAGTTTTAAAAGACCTTTTACGTTTACTGGAAGGAGGAATAACAGACAGAGCCTTCCTAATAGATTTAGAAACAAATTCTTTTACATTAACAGGAACATCCTGAGCATTAGATGTTGAGGGAACAACAACAGGTAATGGATTATAACTAATGGAAATACTATCTGCATTAGCAAGTTTATCATGACATTCATAACAAACTACAGCCGAAGGAACAGTTACCACAAGTTTACAACAAATGCACTTAACTTTGGTAGAACCAGCATCAGGCAGCGTCTTTCCAGAAGTAGATTCTGATCCAGGGTCAAGTTGAGACATCTTGCAATATGTAAGAGAAAAAACAACATATAAAGCAAAATTATCAAATTCCTTAAATGGCAGTTTCAGGAATGGGAAAAAATGCCAATGAACAAGCCTCTAGCAACCAGAAGCAATGAAAAATGAGACTGAAATAATGTGAAAAAAAGGTGGAGACAAGAGTGACGCCCACATTTTTTGGCGCCAAAATAACGCCCACATTATTGGTGCTAACGCCTATATTTTTTGGCGCTAAGTATGACGCCACATCCGGTGACGCCGAAAAAAATTAACGCCCACATTTTTGGCTCAAAAAAACGTCTGACACAAAAAACGTCAAAAAAATGATGACAAATTTTTTGCGCCAAAAAAGTCTGCGCCAAAAATAACGCAATAAATTGAAGCATTTTCAGCCCCTGCGAGCCTAACAGCCCGCAGGGAAAAAAGTCAATTGAAAAACTTTTAAGGTAAGAAAAAATAATCATTCATATGCATTATCCCAAATAATGAAACTGACTGTCTGAAATAAGGAATACTGATTACCCTGAATCATGGCAAATATAAGTTTAAACACATATATTTAGAACTTTATAAATAAAGTGCCCAACCATAGCTTAAGAGTGTCATAATAAAATAAGACTTGCTTACCCCAAGACATTCACCTACATATAGTAGATAGCCAAACCAGTACTGAAACGAGAATCAGTAGAGGTAATGGTATATAAGAGTATATCGTCGATCTGAAAAGGGAGGTAGGAGAAGAAATCTTTACGACCGATAACAGAGAACCTATGAAATAGATCCCGTAGAAGGAGACCATGGTATTCAAATAGGCAATACTCTCTTCACATCCCTCTGACATTCACTGTACTCAGAGGAAAACCGGGCTCCAGCCTGCTGCAAAGCACATATCAACGAAGAATCTAGCACAAACTTACTTCACCACCTCCACGGGAGGCAAAGTTTGTAAAACCGAATTGTGGGTGTGGTGAGGGGTGTATTTATAGGCATTTTGAGGTTTGGGAAACTTTGCCCCTCCTGGTAGGAATGTATATCCCATACGTCACTAGCTCATGGACTCTTGCTAATTACATGAAAGAAAGTATTCTAACACCATATTCACTTTACCCTCCCGAGAGAGACCCTAGTGCTTAAAGCCGGCAAAGAGAATGACTGGGGGGTGGAGCTAGAGGGGGAGCTATATGGACAGCTCTGCTGTGTGCTCTCTTTGCCACTTCCTGTAGGGAAGGAGAATATCCCACAAGTAAAGGATGAATCCGTGGACTGGATACACCTTACAAGAGAAATGGTCTGGTCACTAAGGGGATAAAAAGCTAGCCTATAATCGCTTATCCAGTCCATCCTAAATGAACTTAAGAATTCTGGTGATTCCAAAAGATTTCCAAGAGAAACATCTAGAACAACACCAAAGAAAATAAGCCTTCCAGATTTTATTATAAATTATTTGTGCGACGGGCTTTCTGGCCTGTAGAAAAGTAGAGATAGCAGAGTCTGAGAAACCTCTGTTCTTGAGAACTAGGTATTCAACTTCCATGCCGTCAATTTAGTAATTGGAGACTGGGATGATAACAAAGGTCCTTGAGACAGAAGATTATTCCTTAAGGGTAGAGTCCAAGGTGGAAAAGGTGACATCTAAATTAGGCCTGATACCAAATTCTGCGGGGCCACACCGCAGCTATTAGTATTACTGAAGCTGATTCCCATTTGATTCTTATAATGACTCTTAGAAGAACAGACAGAGGGAATAGATAGGCCAGTTTAAAAATTCAAATAAGGAGCAATGGGGATTCCCTGAGCTCTGATTACTGCTAAGTGACCACAAATACTTTAGTGAAAATGCGTGGGGTTGTGGTCAAACCAAAGTGGAGGGCCACAAATTGGTAATGTTTGTTCAGAAATTAAAATTTTAGAAACTAGAAATGGTCCCTGTGGATTGGGATGTGCATATATACATTCTTTAAAATCTATGGTTGTCATAAATTGGCCTTCCTGAACTAGAGCCAAAATAGTATGGATAGTTTCCATTTTGAAAGAAGGTCCAAAATTGGTCAGTTGATGCCCTCCTTCTTTGGGACAACGAAAAGGTTGCAGTACAAACTCTGTCGTTGTTGAGATAATGGCACAGTTTGAATCACTAAAGCACAAGCAATGAGGTGCACTCGCAGTCAAGGATGCAGTAAAAACTTTTATTAGAGAGTTCATAAAATATCCTTAATACCAGGGTATCAACAGGATAGCGAGTGGCAATACGGGTGGTAGGAATCCACTCCAAGGACTGTCGGCTGACGCGTTTTGGCTTGTTTGAATCACCCCCATATCCTCTAAATCTTGAGCACATTGAACAAAGGAAGCTGTCTTTACAGGATCTTTTGGAATGCTAGACATATGAAACCGTTCCTAAGGAGGTCTGGCGCAAAAGTCTATGTAATAACCCTGGGATAAGATATTGATAACCCAGGGAACTTGATCAGAGCGAGACCAGGCCGTCTGAAACCTAATTAATCTGCCCACATACCAGAAGATCCTCAGGAAAGGGGGGTGTCCCTTCACGGAGATTTTTGATTGGAATTGTTTGTACTTCCCCTTAGACTTCTTATCCTGAGGGAGAAAGACTCCTTTTCCTCCAGTGACAGTCTTGACAATAGAATACAATTTGGCTCCAAAAAGCATTCATCCCTTTGAAAGGAACCGTCAGCAGTCTATCCTTAGAGACCATATAAGCTGTAAAGATTTAAGCCGGCTCTACTTAAGAAAACAGAAATGGACATTTTATTGACATCAATCTTAAAGGGACATGGAACTCAATTTTTTCTTTTGTGATTCAGATAGAGCAGTGGTCGCCAACCAGTGGTCCGTGGACCACTGGTGGTCCACGAGAAGATGTTGGTGGTCCTTGACACCATCAAAAAGGAATTAATCTCCTCTGATGGTGTCAATCTGGTCGCGCTGCAACTCCCTCCAGTGCTTGGCTGGACATCAGTGAAAACCAACGGAGGAGAAGTTATATTACAATCTCCCTACGCATGTTGCGTAGTACTGCGCAACTTGCATAGCTAGATTGTATTTTTAACTCCTCCCGCCCGGCGCGCTGCTCAGAGGAAGATGCTTCCATTCTAAAGTCAGCAGAGGTTGGTACAGTCTTGGAATAGTGGAATAAGTATATATAAAAAAAATCTCTTATTTTTATTTATTTTCTTCCCTTTACCTGTCTCTTTGTAGTAGTTTTCCTAATTCCTTCAGATGGATTTATATCACCGTTTGTCTTCCTCCCCTCCATCTTCTCTTTTTTTTTTATTAAGTAATAATTATTTTTCATTCTAATAATTGTCCCCACGCACAAAGGCACCTGAATTCCAGTAATTGCCATCCATCAGATCAGCCATATCCCACTAGTATTATAGTATTTGCAAGTAACATCAGTTGTGGTTAGCTCACATCCATATTGAGATCTTTCTGATATAAACTTAATTTATGACTTCAATGTCTTTCCATGACCATAAGCAGTTTTGAATAATTCCTAACTGGGGAGGTAACTTGGAAGTCTTGTTGTCCTTTTAAACATAATTTTTTTTCTCACTTTCTGCCTCTCTGTTTCCAGCTCAAAAGTTGGCACTCACCCTTCATCTGTCATTTGGAAATATTCTCTCAGTTCTGTCATTCAGTTAGTTAATTCTTAAAAATGTGTAAATATATACATAATGTGAACTTAGCTATGGTTATACTAGTTATGTACACTGTGTGTGTATATATGTGTGTGTGTATATATATATATATCTCTTGCTATCTTTATTTGAAAAAGAAAGCATCTAAGTTAAGGAGCCAGCCAATTTTTGGTTCAGACCCTGGACAGCACTTGTTTATTGGTGGGTGAATTTATCCACCAATCAGGAAGAACAACCCAGGTTGTTCACCAAAAATGGTCCGGCTACTAAACTTACATTCTTGCTTTTCAAATAAAGATAACAAGAGAATGAAGAAAATTTGATAATAGGAGCAAATTGGAAAGTTGCTTAAAATTGTATGCTCTATCTGAATCACGAAAGAAAAGATTTTGGTTCAATGTCCCTTTAATAATGTCAAAGACTGCATCACAAATGAAAGCCATTTTAAAAACCTTAATGCAGTTTAAAACATCCTCAGAAGATTGGTCAGAAACCATCTGAGAAAGAGAATCACACGCAGGTGATAGCTATTGCAGTTCTAAGCTGAAGGGCTGTCTGAGAGAATAGTTCCATAACGAAGGCCTTTTTTGGGTCCATTGGATTCCTGAACGAAGAACTATGAAGCACTTTGGGTGGAGCTTTAAAATACCTTATTCAATTTATTTACAGGCTTGGAATCCTCAGGTTTAGGCTCTTATAACTAAGACATTTAAAACCTACTGAAGCAGGAAATGGATATGTTCAACTTTAAATCTAAAAGTGGAATCTATCTCAGGTTCTGTAATTTGTTCAGGTTTCTCAGAGGAAATTTCACCCTCAGAGCCCTCTGACAAGGACTCAGCAGAGTCAGAGCTTTCTAAAATAGATGGTAACTGACTCTGGGGTATAGGGGCCCTGTGAACTGCAAGTGACAGGGGATAAATCTCTCGATTTTCGATTACACCTACCTTGTTTGAGGGTTAGCGCCAAAAACTCTGTCATAGTTTGTGAAAGTTTGATTTAAAGTCTGGAGAAAAATCAGTGGAATCCCCTTGTTAGATAGGCATGGGCACTAAATTTCCAGGAGTCACAATGACAGTATTTTGGTTTCCAACATGGAGGTGTGGGGCATAATAAACAACTGGTTAATTTGGCCCACAGGAATAGTTTTGCAGAGGAGATGGGAATAATGGACGGTAGTATGGTCCTTAGAGGTCCCTTCAAGTGGATCTGTCATATTTAATGGGCGTGCAGACATGACCCCAAATAGTATGCAAAACAGAGTAGCTGGAAATAAAAACAGAATTTATGTTTACCTGATAAATTACTTTCTCCAACGGTGTGTCCGGTCCACGGCGTCATCCTTACTTGTGGGATATTCTCCTCCCCAACAGGAAATGGCAAAGAGCCCAGCAAAGCTGGTCACATGATCCCTCCTAGGCTCCGCCTACCCCAGTCATTCGACCGACGTTAAGGAGGAATATTTGCATAGGAGAAACCATATGGTACCGTGGTGACTGTAGTTAAAGAAAATAAATTATCAGACCTGATTAAAAAAACCAGGGCGGGCCGTGGACCGGACACACCGTTGGAGAAAGTAATTTATCAGGTAAACATAAATTCTGTTTTCTCCAACATAGGTGTGTCCGGTCCACGGCGTCATCCTTACTTGTGGGAACCAATACCAAAGCTTTAGGACACGGATGAAGGGAGGGAACAAATCAGGTCACCTAAATGGAAGGCACCACGGTTTGCAAAACCTTTCTCCCAAATATAGCCTCAGAAGAAGCAAAAGTATCAAACTTGTAAAATTTGGTAAAAGTGTGCAGTGAAGACCAAGTCGCTGCCCTACATATCTGATCAACAGAAGCCTCGTTCTTGAAGGCCCATGTGGAAGCCACAGCCCTAGTGGAATGAGCTGTGATTCTTTCGGGAGGCTGCCGTCCGGCAGTCTCGTAAGCCAATCTGATGATGCTTTTAATCCAAAAAGAGAGAGAGGTAGAAGTTGCTTTTTGACCTCTCCTTTTACCGGAATAAACAACAAACAAGGAAGATGTTTGTCTAAAATCCTTTGTAGCTTCTAAATAGAATTTTAGAGCGCGAACAACATCCAAATTGTGCAACAAACGTTCCTTCTTTGAAACTGGTTTGGGACACAGAGAAGGTACGATAATCTCCTGGTTAATGTTTTTGTTAGAAACAACTTTTGGAAGAAAACCAGGTTTAGTACGTAAAACCACCTTATCTGCATGGAACACCAGATAAGGAGGAGAACACTGCAGAGCAGATAATTCTGAAACTCTTCTAGCAGAAGAAATTGCAACTAAAAACAAAACTTTCCAAGATAATAACTTAATATCAACGGAATGTAAGGGTTCAAACTGAACCCCCTGAAGAACTGAAAGAACTAAATTGAGACTCCAAGGAGGAGTCAAAGGTTTGTAAACAGGCTTAATTCTAACCAGAGCCTGAACAAAGGCTTGAACATCTGGCACAGCTGCCAGCTTTTTGTGAAGTAACACAGACAAGGCAGAAATCTGTCCCTTCAGGGAACTTGCAGATAATCCTTTTTCCAATCCTTCTTGAAGGAAGGATAGAATCTTAGGAATCTTAACCTTGTCCCAAGGGAATCCTTTAGATTCACACCAACAGATATATTTTTTCCAAATTTTGTGGTAAATCTTTCTAGTTACAGGCTTTCTGGCCTGAACAAGAGTATCGATAACAGAATCTGAGAACCCTCGCTTCGATAAGATCAAGCGTTCAATCTCCAAGCAGTCAGCTGGAGTGAAACCAGGTTCGGATGTTCGAACGGACCCTGAACAAGAAGGTCTCGTCTCAAAGGTAGCTTCCAAGGTGGAGCCGATGACATATTCACCAGATCTGCATACCAAGTCCTGCGTGGCCACGCAGGAGCTATCAAGATCACCGACGCCCTCTCCTGATTGATCCTGGCTACCAGCCTGGGGATGAGAGGAAACGGCGGGAACACATAAGCTAGTTTGAAGGTCCAAGGTGCTACTAGTGCATCCACTAGAGCCGCCTTGGGATCCCTGGATCTGGACCCGTAGCAAGGAACTTTGAAGTTCTGACGAGAGGCCATCAGATCCATGTCTGGAATGCCCCACAGCTGAGTGACTTGGGCAAAGATTTCCGGATGGAGTTCCCACTCCCCCGGATGCAATGTCTGACGACTCAGAAAATCCGCTTCCCAATTTTCCACTCCTGGGATGTGGATAGCGGACAGGTGGCAGGAGAGAGACTCCGCCCATAGAATGATTTTGGTCACTTCTTCCATCGCTAGGGAACTCCTTGTTCCCCCCTGATGGTTGATGTACGCAACAGTTGTCATGTTGTCTGATTGAAACCGTATGAACTTGGTCCACGCTAGCTGAGGCCAAGCCTTGAGAGCATTGAATATCGCTCTCAGTTCCAGAATATTTATCGGTAGAAGAGATTCTTCCCGAGACCAAAGACCCTGAGCTTTCAGGGATCCCCAGACCGCGCCCCAGCCCATCAGACTGGCGTCGGTCGTGACAATGACCCACTCTGGTCTGCGGAATGTCATCCCTTGTGACAGGTTGTCCAGGGACAGCCACCAACGGAGTGAGTCTCTGGTCCTCTGATTTACTTGTATCTTCGGAGACAAGTCTGTATAATCCCCATTCCACTGACTGAGCATGCACAGTTGTAATGGTCTTAGATGAATGCGCGCAAAAGGAACTATGTCCATTGCCGCTACCATCAACCCGATCACTTCCATGCACTGAGCTATGGAAGGAAGAGGAACGGAATGAAGTATCCGACAAGAGTCTAGAAGCTTTGTTTTTCTGGCCTCTGTCAGAAATATCCTCATTTCTAAGGAGTCTATTATTGTTCCCAAGAAGGGAACCCTTGTTGACGGAGATAGAGAACTCTTTTCCACGTTCACTTTCCATCCGTGAGATCTGAGAAAGGCCAGGACTATGTCCGTGTGAGCCTTTGCTTGAGGAAGGGACGACGCTTGAATCAGAATGTCGTCCAAATAAGGTACTACAGCAATGCCCCTTGGTCTTAGCACAGCTAGAAGGGACCCTAGTACCTTTGTGAAAATCCTTGGAGCAGTGGCTAATCCGAAAGGAAGCGCCACGAACTGGTAATGCTTGTCCAGGAATGCGAACCTTAGGAACCGATGATGTTCCTTGTGGATAGGAATATGTAGATACGCATCCTTTAAATCCACCGTGGTCATGAATTGACCTTCCTGGATGGAAGGAAGAATAGTTCGAATGGTTTCCATCTTGAACGATGGAACCCTGAGAAACTTGTTTAAGATCTTGAGATCTAAGATTGGTCTGAACGTTCCCTCTTTTTTGGGAACTATGAACAGATTGGAGTAGAACCCCATCCCTTGTTCTCTTAATGGAACAGGATGAATCACTCCCATTTTTAACAGGTCTTCTACACAATGTAAGAATGCCTGTCTTTTTATGTGGTCTGAAGACAACTGAGACCTGTGGAACCTCCCCCTTGGGGGAAGCCCCTTGAATTCCAGAAGATAACCTTGGGAGACTATTTCTAGCGCCCAAGGATCCAGAACATCTCTTGCCCAAGCCTGAGCGAAGAGAGAGAATCTGCCCCCCACCAGATCCGGTCCCGGATCGGGGGCCAACATTTCATGCTGTCTTGGTAGCAGTGGCAGGTTTCTTGGCCTGCTTTCCCTTGTTCCAGCCTTGCATTGGTCTCCAAGCTGGCTTGGCTTGAGAAGTATTACCCTCTTGCTTAGAGGACGTAGCACTTTGGGCTGGTCTGTTTCTACGAAAGGGACGAAAATTAGGTTTATTTTTTGCCTTGAAAGGCCGATCCTGAGGAAGGGCGTGGCCCTTACCCCCAGTGATATCAGAGATAATCTCTTTCAAGTCAGGGCCAAACAGCGTTTTCCCCTTGAAAGGAATGTTAAGTAGCTTGTTCTTGGAAGACGCATCAGCCGACCAAGATTTCAACCAAAGCGCTCTGCGCGCCACAATAGCAAACCCAGAATTCTTAGCCGCTAACCTAGCCAATTGCAAAGTGGCGTCTAGGGTAAAAGAATTAGCCAATTTGAGAGCATTGATTCTGTCCATAATCTCCTCATAAGGAGGAGAATCACTATCGACCGCCTTTATCAGCTCATCGAACCAGAAACATGCGGCTGTAGCGACAGGGACAACGCATGAAATTGGTTGTAGAAGGTAACCCTGCTGAACAAACATCTTTTTAAGCAAACCTTCTAATTTTTTATCCATAGGATCTTTGAAAGCACAACTATCCTCTATGGGTATAGTGGTGCGTTTGTTTAAAGTGGAAACCGCTCCCTCGACCTTGGGGACTGTCTGCCATAAGTCCTTTCTGGGGTCGACCATAGGAAACAATTTTTTAAATATGGGGGGAGGGACGAAAGGAATACCGGGCCTTTCCCATTCTTTATTAACAATGTCCGCCACCCGCTTGGGTATAGGAAAAGCTTCTGGGAGCCCCGGCACCTCTAGGAACTTGTCCATTTTACATAGTTTCTCTGGGATGACCAACTTGTCACAATCATCCAGAGTGGATAATACCTCCTTAAGCAGAATGCGGAGATGTTCCAACTTAAATTTAAATGTAATCACATCAGGTTCAGCATGTTGAGAAATGTTCCCTGAATCAGTAATTTCTCCCTCAGACAAAACCTCCCTGGCCCCATCAGACTGGGTTAGGGGCCCTTCAGAAACATTATTATCAGCGTCGTCATGCTCTTCAGTATCTAAAACAGAGCAGTCGCGCTTACGCTGATAAGTGTTCATTTTGGCTAAAATGTTTTTGACAGAATTATCCATTACAGCCGTTAATTGTTGCATAGTAAGGAGTATTGGCGCGCTAGATGTACTAGGGGCCTCCTGAGTGGGCAAGACTCGTGTAGACGAAGGAGGGAATGATGCAGTACCATGCTTACTCCCCTCACTTGAGGAATCATCTTGGGCATCATTGTCATTGTCACATAAATCACATTTATTTAAATGAATAGGAATTCTGGCTTCCCCACATTCAGAACACAGTCTATCTGGTAGTTTAGACATGTTAAACAGGCATAAACTTGATAACAAAGTACAAAAAACGTTTTAAAATAAAACCGTTACTGTCACTTTAAATTTTAAACTGAACACACTTTATTACTGCAATTGCGAAAAAACATGAAGGAATTGTTCAAAATTCACCAAATTTTCACCACAGTGTCTTAAAGCCTTAAAAGTATTGCACACCAAATTTGGAAGCTTTAACCCTTAAAATAACGGAACCGGAGCCGTTTTGAACTTTAACCCCTTTACAGTCCCTGGTATCTGCTTTGCTGAGACCCAACCAAGCCCAAAGGGGAATACGATACCAAATGACGCCTTCAGAAAGTCTTTTCTAAGTATCAGAGCTCCTCTCACATGCGACTGCATGCCATGCCTCTCAAAAACAAGTGCGCAACACCGGCGCGAAAATGAGGCTCTGCCTATGCTTTGGGAAAGCCCCTAAAGAATAAGGTGTCTAAAACAGTGCCTGCCGATATTATTATATCAAAATACCCAAATAAAATGATTCCTCAAGGCTAAATATGTGTTAATAATGAATCGATTTAGCCCAGAAAAAGTCTACAGTCTTAATAAGCCCTTGTGAAGCCCTTATTTACGATCGTAATAAACATGGCTTACCGGATCCCATAGGGAAAATGACAGCTTCCAGCATTACATCGTCTTGTTAGAATGTGTCATACCTCAAGCAGCAAGAGACTGCTCACTGTTCCCCCAACTGAAGTTAATTGCTCTCAACAGTCCTGTGTGGAACAGCCATGGATTTTAGTGACGGTTGCTAAAATCATTTTCCTCATACAAACAGAAATCTTCATCTCTTTTCTGTTTCTGAGTAAATAGTACATACCAGCACTATTTCAAAATAACAAACTCTTGATTGAATAATAAAAACTACAGTTAAACACTAAAAAACTCTAAGCCATCTCCGTGGAGATGTTGCCTGTACAACGGCAAAGAGAATGACTAGGGTAGGCGGAGCCTAGGAGGGATCATGTGACCAGCTTTGCTGGGCTCTTTGCCATTTCCTGTTGGGGAGGAGAATATCCCACAAGTAAGGATGACGCCGTGGACCGGACACACCTATGTTGGAGAAATTATATCCCAGAGACCTTAAAGGTGCAAGCACCTTTAATTCAAACACCCTATATTTACACCTCATAAACCAGGAGGAATAATGCAAAAGGCCAGAAAAAAACAAACAAAAAATAAAAAAATTTCAATTATGCACCCCATAGCAGCTTTTATGAGGGTGTTCCACGCCTCCAAAATAAAGAAAGGGTGAAAACGTAATCTCAGATAACCAAAACATCCCTGGACTGTCCCTGTGAACCGACAGTCGGCCACAGCTGGTGAGAAAGAGAAAGGGCGCCAAAAAGAGGGGCGGGGCTTACTGCCGGAATGGCATAGAGGCCTGTTAAAAACAGTGGGGGGGACGGGGGGACAATGAAATTAATAAAAATCGATAAAAAAATGCTCCCACCGGTTTCCCTTGTGCTCCCTTCCCCAACTGCATCCATACTGAGCTCAACCGCTAACTGCTCAAGGCAGTCAGTGTTTTTTTTAAAGTGACAGTAGGGTATTTTTAAAAAAAAAAAAATGAAATAAAGTGTTCCTTAGTAAAAATGTATATTTTGAGCTGCCAAGGGGTATTAGGATAAAATAACAAAAAGGTTTCTAAGCCCCAATTCTGAACACATAGGTAAAGCGCCATGTGTGAGACTATGAACCCCTAGCTATATGGTATCTGTAAAGGGAAAGTACTAGTAATAGCTCCTGGTCTGTCTAGAGCCTGAGTCACTTACCTGGACTGAAACACCCCTCCACTGTGTCTTATCAGGATGTTGAAGCCTTCCACCCTCACAGATTGCCGATTCATTAGAGAGCTCATCCAGTGCAAGTAAATATACTGCAGAGAATACATGCGGATATACCTGGAACCCCTCAGGTGGAGGCTAATGGACTGAGTCTCTGCAACGCCTTAGGGCAGTTATGGCAGGTATAATTACCCGTAAGGGTAGTGTTGTGCCATAACAGAGGTATGCCTTTACTCAGAATCTTGGAGGAATCGTCTTTAAACCTTCCCTGAGTGAGGCTGGGAAGGGGTACTGGGTCTCAAGTCAGGTCTGAGTTTTTAATAAATTAGGATAGAAAATAATAAAATCTTGCTTGCAGAGCACCTTTCTCAAACTCTCTCCTCCGAGGCCAAGTACTAACGGAGTTGAGGCCAAGTACTAACGGAGTGGAGGAGAGGAGGTGGGAGGAATTAAAGCTCTTGTGAGGGTTCTTGACCTCCTTCTGGTGGCTGGAAATATATCCCACATGTTATTGACACCTATAGACTCTCATCATCTTACAAAAGAAAGAAGTTTTAAAAAAATATATATAAATTACATTTCAGAAGACATTGCTAGGGAAATGCATTTATATATAACGCACAGCAAAAAAATAACACAAATAATAATTAGACCAGCACTCCTTATACTCCATTATATTACACATGCATAAACCATAAAATGTATGGGTGTTAGCTTTCAGGACTTATCCATTATCTGGAGAGCAGTTAAAGGGACAGGAACCCCATTTTTTTTCTTTCATAATTCCGATACAGCATACAATTTTAATCAACTTTCCAATTTACTTCTATTATCTAATTTGTTTCATTATTTAGGTATCTTTTGTTGAAAATCATAGCTAGGTAGGCTCAGCACCTGGCTGTACATTTTATATGCTCTATCTGAATCATGAAAGACAAAATTTGGGTTTCCTGTCCCTTTAAAGGGATACTAACCACAAATTTTTTCTTTCATGATTCAGATAGAGCATGCAATTTTAAGCAACTTTCTAATTTACTCCTATTATCAATTTTTCTTTGTTCTCATGTTATCTTGATTTGAAAAAGCTGCAATAAAAGGTTAGGAGCCGGACCATTTTTAGTTCCGCACCTCGGTAGCACTTGCTGATTGGTTAGCTACATTTAACCACAAATCAGCAAGTGCTATCCAGGTGCTGAACAAAAAAATTGTCCGGCTCTAAAGCTTACAGTACTGCTTTTTCAAGATAACATGAGAACAAAGAAAAATTGATAATGGGAGTAAATTAGAAAGGTGCTTAAAATATCATGCTCTATCTGAATCATGAAAGAAAAAAAATTGGGTTTAGTGTCCCTTTAAACAAATCGACAAAATGTTGTTTGCAATAATAATTATAATTTATGCATATCAGATAAATTCCTTTCCTTCCGGATAGGAAGAGTCCACAGCTTAATTCCTTACTGTTGGGAAATACAACACCTAGCCACAAAGAGGAGGCAAAGACACCCCAGCCAAAGGCTTAAATATTCCTCCCACTTCCTCATTACCCCAGTCATTCTGCCGAGGGAACAAGGAAAAATAGGAGAAACATTAGGGTATAAATAGTGCCAGAAGAATAAACTATACCTAAGCTCCAGAGGACACTGAATGAATAATGGGAGGGAACAAAAAGGAAGAGGCAGATCCTATTTTGAGGGCACCACATCTGCAAAACTTTTCTCCCAAAGGCTGCTTCAGCCGAAGCAAAAACATCAAACTTGTAAAATTTTGAAAAAGTATGTAAGGAGGACCAGGTAGCCGCCTTACAAATCTGATCCATAGAGGCCTCGTTCTTAAAGGCCCAAGAGGAAGCCACTGCTCTAGTGGAATGAGTCGTTATCCTCTCAGGAGGACGATGTCCCGCTGTCTTGTAAGCTAAGCGGATGACACTCCTTAACCAAAAAGATAGGGAAGTCAAAGTAGCCTTCTGCCCCTTACGCTTCCCCGAATAGACAACAAAGAGGAAGATTGTCTAAACTCCTTAGTAGCCTGAAGATAGAACTTCAAGGCGCAAACCACATCCAAATTGTGAAGTAAGCGTTCCTTGATGAAGAAGGATAAGGACACAAGGATGGAACCACAATCTGCTAATTGATGTTACGATCTGACACAATCTTTGGAAGAAAACCAAATTTAGCACGTAAAACTGCCTTATCTGCATGAAAAATCAGATAAGGGGGCTCACATTGCAAAGCAGAGATCTCAAACTCTGCGCGCAGAGGCAATAGCCAATAAAAAGAGAAACTTCCAAGATAATTTAATGTCAACGGAATGCAGAGGCTCAAACGGACTCTGTTGCAAAACCCGAAGAACAAGATTTAGGCTCCAAGGAGGAGCCCCAGATCTAAGCACAGGTCTGATTCTAATCAGAGCTGTAACAAAGGACTGCACGTCTGGAAGCTCAGCCAGTCTCTTGTGCAATAAAACTGACAGGGCCGAAAACTGTCCCCTCAGGGAACTAGCAGAAAGGCCCTTCTCCAGCCCAACCTGGAGAAAAGATAAGATCCTGGCAACCTTAACTCTATGCCAGAAAAAAACACTCTCTTCACAACAGAAAAAATAGGTCCTCCACACCTTGTGGTAGATACACTGAGTAACTGGTTTACAAGCTTGAATAAGAGTATCAATGACACTCTCAGAGAAACCTCTCCTGGCTAAGATTAGGCGTTCAATCTCTACGCAGTCAGCCTCAGAGAATCTAGATTTTGATGAACAAATGGACCTTGTATCAGCAGGTCTCTGCCACAAGGTAACTTGTCTATCTCCGGCATCCCCCACTTGCTGCATATCTCTGCAAACACCTCGGGATGGAGAGACCATTCCCCTGGATTGAAGGATTGCCTGCTGAAAAAATCCTCCCAAAATCCTTCCAGATTGCCTCCCAGTTGTCCACACCCGGAATGTGGATCACTGACAGCAAACAGCTGTGGGCCTCCGCCCACTCCAGAATCTGATACACTTTCTTCATCGGCAAGGAACTTCTCGTTCCCCCCCTTGATGGTTGATGTAAGCCACCAAGGTTATATTGTCTGATTGGAATCTGATAAACTGGGACAAACCCAGAAGTGGCCAAGCCTTCAAGGCTGGGAAGATTGCTGTAGTTCCAAAATATTGATCGGGAGGGAGGACTCCTATTGAGTCCACAACCCCTGTGCCTTCCTGGCACCCCAAACAGCTCCCCATCCGGATAGGCTTTCGTCCGTAGTCATAATCTCCCAGGATGGTCTTAAGAAGCATGTCCCTCGGGACAGATGATCTGGACAGAGCACCAAGAGAGCGATTCTCTTGACCGGCTAACTAATATAATCTGTTGAGACAGATCTGAATGACCGCCTTTCCACTGCCTCAGAATGCACAGTTGTAAAGGTCTGAGACGGAACCTGGTAAAAGGAATTATGTCCATGCAGAACACCATGAGACCAATCACCTCCATACACTGAGCCACAGAGGGACTCAATAAGGTCCGGAGGGCAAGACATGCCAAAGTTAGCTTGCAACGTCTCTGGTCTGTTAGAAATATCTTCATGGAAATGGAGTCTATTATAGTACCCAGAAATTCAAACCTGGTACTTGGGATGAGAGAACTCTTTTCCAAGTTTATCTTACATCCATGTGATCGAAGAAGACTCAGAAGGGACTCAGAGAATTCTTTCATAAGATGAAAGGATGGTACTTGCACCAGAATATAGTCCAAGTATGGGGCTACTGCAATACCCTGAGTTCTGGCAACGGCTAGAAGAGCCTCCAGAACCTTCGTAAAGATTCTTGGAGCAGTAGCTAGGCCAAACAGAAGGGCAATGAACTGGAAGTGCTGGTCCAGGAATGCAAACCTCAGGAACTAAAAAAAGTGTTCCCTGTGGATTGGAACATAAAGGTAAGCGTCCTTCAGATCTATAGTGGTCATAAACTGGCCTTCCTGAATTAAAGGAAGGATGGCCCATATATTGTCTCCATCTTGAAGGAAGGGACAATGAGAAATTTGTTTAAGCACTTTAGGTCCAGAATTGGGTGGAAAGTTCCCTCCTTCTTTGGGACCACAAAAAGGTTTGAATAAAACCCCAAACCTCTTTCTTCTATAGGCACCGGGACCAAAACTTCTAAGAATGATAGATCCGAACGCACTCTATAAAGGCATCCCTCTTTTCTAGTCTGGTAGACAGATTTGAGAGAAGGAATCTGCCCCTTGGCGGGTGAGATTTGAAGCCTATCTTGTGTCCCTTAAATACCACCTCCAGGACCCACATATCCTGTATGTCCTTGAACCAGGCGTCTTAAAAAAAAAAAAAGACACCATCTGCCCCCTACACGATCCGATCCCGGATCGAGGGCCTGCCCCTTTATGCCGATTTGTTTTTGGCAGACTTCTTATTCTGCTTAGATTTATTCCAGGACTTCCAAGTACTCTTGGGTTGCTTGGGCTTGGAGGATTGTTGTTGTTGGGATGTCAGAACGAAAGGAACAAAAATTAGAAGATTGTCGTCCCTTGGACTTCTTCTTATCTTGCAGTAGGAAGGCACCCTTGCCTCCGGTAACCGTAGAAATTATGGAGTCCAGGCCTGGACCAAATAAAATCTTTCCCTTGAAAGGAAGAGAAAGGAGCCTGGACTTAGAAGTCATATCCGCAGACCAAGACTTCAACCAGAAAACCGCAAAGACAGAGGCCTTTGCATTTAGGCGAATAATTTGCATGTTCGCATCACAGATATAAGAATTAGCAATTCTCAGAGCTTTAATTCTGTCTTGAATATCCTCAAGGGGACACTTCAACTCAATGAGTTCCGACAAGGAGTCGCACCAGTAGGTAGTCGCTCCGGCAACCGCGGCAACTGCAGCCGCCACTTGAAACAATCCCGTACGTTGGAACATATTTCTCAGAAAGGTTTCCATTTTCTTATAACTGGGACATAATAGCTAAATCCGATAAATATTTAGATGACTCCGTGTCAGGAGAGCTATGTTTAACCTTTCTCTTGCTTTTGTTAGAGCGAGGTAATGCATGGTAAGGGCCGCAGACAACGCCGTTTGTAACTGCGCAGCAAAGTCCACAGGAAGAAAGCCCTCTCTGGGTGTAGGATTAGATGTGCTACGGGGAAATGCATGTGGAATGGATAATGTAGCAAGGGTAATAATCTCACGGGACGCCGAGTCCTGAGAGGTAGACGGCTCAGAGGGACTAAGAGCCTTGGCAGGCTTGTCTCCCTTCTTAGATTTTATAACGGTGTTAAGGCATGTGGAACATATTTGAGTGGGCGGTAAAACCACGGCCTCCTCACTATATAAACAGGTATGCTTTAGTACAGAAGGAGTACCTTCTAACATGTCAGAGTCCTCCATAGCTCAGGTTATACCCACAGAAAAAAAAGTTTTCTATTAAAGAAAACTGCACCTTTATACTCCCAATGGCTGGGACACTCACCACCTCCTAGACCCAAACGCTCTCCTCAGGTTCAAGTCTCAGCAAGAATGGAGGAAATTAACAGACACTACACCGGTCACATGGAGTGCAAGACAGTACTTCCACTGTTATTACAAGTACAGCAAGTAATAGGAGCTGTACAACACTTTCAACGTTGAAAGTGAAACTTAAAAGTGAAACCCGTTTGTTCCAGCCAAAAACACACAGTCTATCAGTCCAGAAAAATATCACACAAAGCGGCATGTAAATAATTAATACACTGATTAATGAACCCCAACTGTTCAATAAACCCCCTTCAGAGGATATTAACCCTGGATCCTATCAAGGTATAAAGGAGCCACACTTTGACCCTGTTATAGCGTTTTATGTGTAAAAATGTAAACAATCTAACCTCCAGGATCCATGCTGTGGAACAGAACACTGCCTCTCAAGTGTAGCAGTCTTATAGCAGCACTCCTGACATGGACTTGAGTGAGAGAAAGTAGGCAGTGAAACTCGTCAACACTGATTGCTTAGGAGCTGTTAGCAGTAGTCTGGAGATGCAGGGAAAGTTTTTCTGTGAAACCATCCAGACTCTAACTTTCATCAATATTCTCACTGAGAGGTTGCCATGACTACTTAAAACTCCAGTCCTATCTCGAAGGGCAAATACCCTTTTTCAGGACTCTCCGAATCTTCTGACACTTCTCTGCCACCTTCTAATGCGACAAAAGGCAAAGAACGACTGGGGTAATGAGGAAGTGGGAGGGATATTTAAGCCTTTGGCTGGGGTGTCTTTACCTCCTCCTGGTGGCCAGGTGTTAAATTTCCCAACAGTAAGGAATGAAGCTGTGGAGTCTCCCTCTCTTAGGAAGAAAAACAGAATTTATGTTTACCTGATAAATTACTTTCTCCAACGGTGTGTCCGGTCCACGGCGTCATCCTTACTTGTGGGATATTCTCTTCCCCAACAGGAAATGGCAAAGAGCCCAGCAAAGCTGGTCACATGATCCCTCCTAGGCTCCGCCTACCCCAGTCATTCGACCGACGTTAAGGAGGAATATTTGCATAGGAGAAACCATATGTTACCGTGGTGACTGTAGTTAAAGAAAATAAATTATCAGACCTGATTAAAAAAAACCAGGGCGGGCCGTGGACCGGACACACCGTTGGAGAAAGTAATTTATCAGGTAAACATAAATTCTGTTTTCTCCAACATAGGTGTGTCCGGTCCACGGCGTCATCCTTACTTGTGGGAACCAATACCAAAGCTTTAGGACACGGATGAAGGGAGGGAGCAAATCAGGTCACCTAAATGGAAGGCACCACGGCTTGCAAAACCTTTCTCCCAAAAATAGCCTCAGAAGAAGCAAAAGTATCAAATTTGTAAAATTTAGAAAAAGTGTGCAGTGAAGACCAAGTCGCTGCCTTACATATCTGATCAACAGAAGCCTCGTTCTTGAAGGCCCATGTGGAAGCCACAGCCCTAGTGGAGTGAGCTGTGATTCTTTCAGGAGGCTGCCGTCCGGCAGTCTCATAAGCCAATCGGATAATGCTTTTAATCCAGAAGGAGAGAGAGGTAGAAGTTGCTTTTTGACCTCTCCGTTTACCAGAATAAACAACAAACAAAGACAAAGTTTGTCTGAAATCCTTAGTAGCTGCTAAGTAAAATTTGAGAGCACGAACTACATCCAAGTTGCGCAACAAACGTTCCTTCTTTGAAACTGGATTAGGACACAAAGAAGGCACAACTATCTCCTGGTTAATGTTTTTGTTAGAAACAACTTTTGGAAGAAAACCAGGTTTAGTACGCAAAACCACCTTATCTGCATGGAACACCAGATAAGGAGAAGAACACTGCAGAGCAGATAATTCTGAAACTCTTCTAGCAGAAGAAATTGCAACCAAAAACAAAACTTTCCAAGATAATAACTTAATATCAACGGAATGTAAGGGTTCAAACGGAACCCCCTGAAGAACTGAAAGAACTAGGTTGAGACTCCAAGGAGGAGTCAAAATTTTTTAAACAGGCTTGATTCTAACCAGAGCCTGAACAAAGGCTAGAACATCTGGCACAGCTGCCAGCTTTTTGTGAAGTAACACAGACAAGGCAGAAATCTGTCCCATCAAGGAACTTGCAGATAATCCTTTTTCCAATCCTTCTCGAAGGAAGGATAGACTCTTAGGAATCTTAACCTTGTCCCAAGGGAATCCTGCAGATTCACACCAACAGATATACCAAATTATGTGGTAATTTTTCTGGTTACAGGCTTTCAGGCCTGAACAAGAGTATTAATAACAGAATCTGAGAACCCTCGCTTTGATAAGATCAAGCGTTCAATCTCCAAGCAGTCAGCTGGAGTGGGTCGAACGGACCTAGAACAAGAAGGTCTCGTCTCAAAGGTAGCTTCCATGGTGGAGCCGATGACATATTCACCAGATCTGCATACCAAGTCCTGCGTGGCCACGCAGGAGCTATCAAAATCACCGACGCCCTCTCCTGATTGATCCTGGCTACCAGCCTGGGGATGAGAGGAAACGGCGGGAACACATAAGCTAGTTTGAAGGTCCAAGGTGCTACTAGTGCATCCACTAGAGCCGCCTTGGGATCCCTGGATCTGTACCCGTAGTAAGGAACTCTGAAGTTCTGACGAGAGGCCATCAGATCCATGTCTGGAATGCCCCACGGTTGAGTGACTTGGGCAAAGATTTCCGGATGGAGTTCCCACTCCCCCGGATGCAATGTCTGACGACTCAGAAAATCCGCTTCCCAATTTTCCACTCCTGGGATGTGGATAGCAGACAGGTGGCAGGAGTGAGACTCCGCCCATAGAATGATTTTGGTCACTTCTTCCATCGCTAGGGAACTCCTTGTTCCCCCCTGATGGTTGATGAATGAACTTGGCCCTCGCTAGCTGAGGCCAAGCTTTGAGAGCATTGAATATCGCTCTCAGTTCCAGAATATTTATCGGTAGAAGAGATTCTACCCGAGACCAAAGACCCTGAGCTTTCAGGGATCCCCAGACCGCGCCCCAGCCCATCAGACTGGCGTCGGTCGTGACAATGACCCACTCTGGTCTGCGGAAGGTCATCCCTTGTGACAGGTTGTCCAGGGACAGCCACCAACGGAATGAGTCTCTGATCCTCTGATTTACTTGTATCTTCGGAGACAAGTCTGAATAGTCCCCATTCCACTGACTGAGCATGAACAGTTGTAATGGTCTTAGATGAATGCGCACAAAAGGAACTATGTCCATTGCCGCTACCATCAAACCTATCACTTCCATGCACTGCGCTATGGAAGGAAGAGGAACGGAATGAAGTATCCGACAAGAGTCTAGAAGTTTTGTTTTTCTGGCTTCTGTCAGAAAAATCCTCATTTCTAAGGAGTCTATTATAGTTCCCAAGAAGGGAACCCTCGTTGACGGAGATAGAGAACTCTTTTCCACGTTCACTTTCCATCCGTGAGATCTGAGAAAGGCCAGGACAATGTCCGTGTGAGCCTTTACTTGAGGAAGGGACGACGCTCGAATCAGAATGTCGTCCAAGTAAGGTACTACAGCAATGCCCCTTGGTCTTAGCACCGCCAGAAGGGACCCTAGTACCTATGAGAAAATCCTAGGAGCAGTGGCTAATCCGAAAGAAAACGCCACGAACTGGAAATGCTTGTCCAGGAATGCAAACCTTAGGAACCGATGATGTTCCTTGTGGATAGGAATATGTAGATACGCATCCTTGAAATCCACCTTGGTCATGAATTGACCTTCCTGGATGGAAGGAAGAAGTGTTCGAATGGTTTCCATCTTGAACGATGGAACCTTGAGAAACTTGTTCAAGATCTTGAGATCTAAGATTGGTCTGAACGTTCCCTCTTTTTTGGGAACTATGAACAGATTGGAGTAGAACCCCATCCCTTGTTCTCCTAATGGAACAGGATGAATCACTCCCATTTTTAGCAGGTCTTCTACCCAATGTAAGAATGCCTGTCTTCTTATGTGGTCTGAAGACAACTGAGACCTGTGGAACCTCCCCCTTGGAGGAAGCCCCTTGAACTCCAGAGAATAACCTTGGGAGACTATTTCTAGCGCCCAAGGTTCCAGAACATCTCTTGCCCCAGCCTGAGCGAAGAGAGAGAGTCTGCCCCCCACCAGATCCGGTCCCGGATCGGGGGCCCGCATTTCATGCTGTCTTGGTAGCAGTGGCAGGTTTCCTGGCCTGCTTTCCTTTGTTCCAGCCTTGCATAGGTCTCCAGGCTGGATTGGCTTGAGAAGTATTACCTTCCTGCTTAGAGGACGTAGCCCTTGGGGCTGATCCGTTTCTGCGAAAGGGACGAAACTTAGGTTTATTTTTGGTCTTGAAAAGACCTATCCTGAGGAAGGACGTGGCCCTTGCCCCCAGTGATATCAGAGATAATCTCTTTCAAGTCAGGGCCAAAGAGTGTTTTCCCCTTGAAAGGAATGTCAAGCAATTTGTTCTTGGAAGACGCATCCGCTGCCCAAGATTTTAACCAAAGCGCTCTGCGCCACAATAGCAAACCCAGAATTTTTTCGCCGCTAACCTAGCCAATTGCAAGGTGGCGTCTAGGGTGAAAGAATTAGCCAATTTAAGAGCACAAATTCTGTCCATAATCTCCTCATAAGAAGAAGAATTACTAATAATCGCCTTTCCTAGCTCATCAAACTAGAAACACGCGGCTGCAGTGACAGGGACAATGCATGCAATTGGTTGTAGAAGGGAACCTTGCTGAACAAACATCTTTTAGCAGACCTTCTAATTTTTTATCCATAGGATCTTGGAAAGCACAACTATCTTCTATGGGTATAGTGGCGCGCTTGTGTAGAGTAGAAACCGCCCCCTCGACCTTGGGGACTGTCTGCCATCAGTCCTTTCTGGGGTCGACTATAGGAAAACAATTTTATAAATATGGGGGGAGGTACTAAAGGTATACCGGGCCTGTCCCATTCTTTACTAACAATGTACGCCACCCGCTTGGATATAGGAAAAGCTTCGGGGGGCCCCGGGGCCTCTAAGAACTTTTCCATTTTACATAGTGGTTCTGGAATGACCAGATAATCACAATCATCCAAATTGGATAACACCTCCTTAAGCAGAGCGCGGAGATGTTCCAACTTAAATTTAAAAGTAATCACATCAGGTTCAGCTTGTTGAGAAATGTTTCCTGAATCTGAAATTTCTCCCTCAGACAAAACCTCCCTGGCCCCCTCAGACTGGTGTAGGGGCCCTTCAGAAACCATATCATCAGCGTTCTCATGCTCTACAGAATTTTCTAAAACAGAGCAGTCGCGCTTTCGCTGATAAGTGGGCATATTGGCTAAAATGTTTTTGATAGAATTATCCATTACAGCCGTTAAATGTTGCATAGTAAGGAGTATTGGCGCACTAGATGTACTAGGGGCCTCCTGTATGGGCAAGACTGGTGTAGACGAAGGAGGGGATGATGCAGTACCATGCTTACTCCCCTCACTTGAGGAATCATCTTGGGCATCATTTTTACTAAAAATTTTTTATGACATAAAATACATATAGTTAAATGAGAAGGAACCTTGGTTTCCCCACAGTCAGAACACAATCTATCTGGTAGTTCAGACATGTTAAACAGGCATAAACTTGATAACAAAGCACAAAAAACGTTTTAAAATAAAACCGTTACTGTCACTTTAAATTTTAAACTAAACACACTTTATTACTGCAATTGCGAAAAAGTATGAAGGAATTGTTCAAAATTCACCAAAATTTCACCACAGTGTCTTAAAGCCTTAAAAGTATTGCACACCAAATTTGGAAGCTTTAACCCTTAAAATAACGGAACCGGAGCCGTTTTTATATTTAACCCCTTTACAGTCCCTGGAATCTGCTTTGCTGAGACCCAACCAAGCCCAAAGGGGAATACGATACCAAATGATGCCTTCAGAAAGACTTTTCTATGTATCAGAGCTCCACACACATGCAGCTGCATGCCATGCTGTCCTCAAAAACAAGTGCGCCATACCGGCGCGAAAATGAGGCTCTGACTATGATTAGGGAAAGCCCCTAAAGAATAAGGTGTCAAAAACAGTGCCTGCCGATATAATCATATCAAAATACCCAGAATAAATGATTCCTCAAGGCTAAATATGTGTTAATAATGAATCGATTTAGCCCAGAAAAAGTCTACAGTCTTAATAAGCCCTTGTGAAGCCCTTATTTACTATCTTAATAAACATGGCTTACCGGATCCCATAGGGAAAATGACAGCTTCCAGCATTACATCGTCTTGTTAGAATGTGTCATACCTCAAGCAGTAAGAGACTGCACACTGTTCCCCCAACTGAAGTTAATTGCTCTCAACAGTCCTGTGTGGAACAGCCATGGATTTTAGTTACGGTGCTAAAATCATTTTCCTCATACAAACAGAAATCTTCATCTCTTTTCTGTTTCTGAGTAAATAGTACATACCAGCACTATTTTAAAATAACAAACTCTTGATTGAATAATAAAAACTACAGTTAAACACTAAAAAACTCTAAGCCATCTCCGTGGAGATGTTGCCTGTACAACGGCAAAGAGAATGACTGGGGTAGGCGGAGCCTAGGAGGGATCATGTGACCAGCTTTGCTGGGCTCTTTGCCATTTCCTGTTGGGGAAGAGAATATCCCACAAGTAAGGATGACGCCGTGGACCGGACACACCTATGTTGGAGAAAATAATTTCAACAAAAGATCAGTCAAGAATTTAATCCATCAATTTGAAGCTTCCAGGATCATGAATAGTGGAACAATTTGACCATTACATTACAAATGTAAACCCCATCAGATGTGTAATTAAGGAAAGCAAAACACCATTGGAATATACATTTATTAATTATTTTGCTCCCTGTTGCTATGAAATTATGTTTGTTCCAGTTCTACTCTCCCATATAGGCAGTAAATAGGTAAGTTGAGATAGCTACATGTTACACAGCAATTGCTTATATCGGTGCACAATCTTATTTACACCTGACTGGCTAGAGTGCAGGAGATAAACTAAGCATGCTTAATGGTATTGCAATTCTGTTAACCTATTTCTTTTGCACCTACCTGTCTAAGGTGCCATACATCACTTTTAATGTTCTAACAAGATCAGCTGTCATGTTCTTCAACTGAATAAGAGGAATTCTGCAAAACAAATAACGTACACTTTAGTCCTGTGTTATTGCAGTCTTATGTGTAGTGCTGAAGGGTATGATAGTCATAAGTACAGTGCAGCTACTAACAGTGTAAGTTTTAAAAGGCTTGTAGTTTCATAATTTCCTACCAAAAAAAAGGTAGCTAATCTTACCTTACACCCTTAGCTACTGGGTTTGTACTTTTATAATTTTCTTAATACAATTTGTTTTCTTTAAAATGAAGAAGTCAAAATTAAAATGTGCTTCGCTTCAAACCCAATGAAAAAAAAAATGTTTTACTTTACTATTAACAACTGTACTTCTTGCTCCTGGTATCTTTTATTGAAACTCTGCTCCTTCAGTCGAGTGGTTCTAGATAGTGCATGTGTCTTGCCCACTCAATGGCAGAAGGGTTTGCAATCTCTTTAAAAAAACAAAATTTATGCTTACCTGATAAATTTATTTCTCTTGTGGTGTATCCAGTCCACGGATTCATCCATTACTTGTGGGATATTCTCCTTCCCAACAAGAAGCTGCAAGAGGACACCCATAGCAGAGCTGTCTATATAGCTCCTCCCCTAACTGCCACTCCCAGTCATTCGACCGAAGACAAGCAAGAGAAAGGAGAAACTATAGGGTGCAGTGGTGAATGTAGTTTAATAATAAAAAACACCTGCCTTAAAATGACAGGGCGGGCCGTGGACTGGATACACCACAAGAGAAATAGATTTATCAGGTAAGCATAAATTTTGTTTTCTCTTGTAAGGTGTATCCAGTCCACGGATTCATCCATTACTTGTGGGATACCAATACCAAAGCTATAGGACGCGGATGAAGGGAGGGACAAGGCAGGCGCTTAAACGGAAGGCACCACTGCCTGTAAGACCTTTCTCCCAAAAATAGCCTCCGAAGAAGCAAAAGTTTCAAATTTGTAGAATTTAGAAAAAGTATGAAGCGAAGACCAAGTCGCCGCCTTACAAATCTGTTCAACAGAAGCCTCATTCTTAAAAGCCCATGTGGAAGCTACCACTCTAGTGGAATGAGCTGTAATTCTTTCAGGAGGCTGCTGGCCAGCAGTCTCATAAGATAAGCGGATTATACTTCTTAGCCAAAAAGAAAGAGAAGTTGCCGAAGCCTTTTGGCCTCTCCTCTGTCCAGAGTAGACCACAAACAAAGCAGATGTTTGACGAAAATCCTTCGTAGCTTGTAAATAAAATTTTAAAGCACGAACCACATCAAGATTGTGTAATAGACGTTCCTTCTTTGAAGAAGGATTAGGACATAGTGAAGGAACAACGATCTCCTGATTTATATTTTTATTAGATACCACCTTAGGAAGAAAACCAGGTTTGGTACGTAATACTACCTTATCTGCATGGAAAATGAGATAAGGGGAATTACAATGTAAAGCAGATAACTCCGAAACTCTTCGAGCCGAGGAGATGACAATCCCTTCTCCAATCCTTCTTGGAGAAAAGATAATATCCTAGGAATCCTGACCTTACTCTATGAGTAACCTTTGGATTCACACCAATGAAGATATCTACACCATATCTTATGATAGATTTTCCTAGTGACCGGCTCGCCTGAATTAAGGTGTCAATGACCGACTCAGAGAAACCACGCTTTGATAAAATCAAGCGTTCAATCTCCAAGCAGTCAGACGCAGAGAAATTAGATTTGGATGGTTGAAAGGACCCTGAAGTAGAAGGTCCTGCCTCAGCGGCAGAGTCCATGGTGGAAGGGATGACATGTCCACCAGATCTGCAAGTGGCCACGCAGGTGCTATCAAAATCACTGAAGCTCTCTCCTGCTTGATCTTGGCAATCAGACGAGGGAGCAGAGGAAATGGTGGAAACACATAAGCCAGATTGAAAGACCAAGGCGCTGCTAGAGCATCTATCAGCGCTGCCTTGGGATCCCTGGACCTGGATCCATAACAAGGAAGCTAGGCGTTCTGACGAGACGCCATGAGATCCAGTTCTGGTTTGCCCCAAAGTTGAATCAACTGTGCAAATACCTCCGGATGGAGTTCCCACTCCCCCGGATGAAAAGTCTGCCGACTTAGAAAATCCGCCACCCAGTTCTCTACTCCTGGGATATGGATAGCTGATAGATGGCAAGAGTGAACCTCTGCCCATAGAATTATTTTTGAAACCTCCAACATTGCTAGGGAACTCCTTGTTCCCCCTTGATGGTTGATGTAGGCTACAGTCGTGATATTGTCCGACTGAAATCTGATTAACCTGACCGCAGCAAGCTGAGGCCAAGCCTGAAGAGCATTGAATATCGCTCTTAGTTCCAGAATGTTTATCGGAAGGAGTGCCTCCTCCTGAGTCCACGAGCCCTGAGCCTTCAGGGAGTTCCAGACTGCACCCCAGCCCAGAAGGCTGGCATCTGTTGTTACTATTGTCCAATCTGGCCTGCGGAAGGTCATACCCTTGGACAGATGGACCTGAGATAGCCACCAGAGAAGAGAATCCCTGGTCTCTTGATCCAGATTTAGTAGAGGGGACAAATCTGTGTAATCCCCATTCCACTGACTGAGCATGCACAGTTGCAGCGGTCTGAGATGTAGGCGGGCAAACAGCACTATGTCCATTGCCGCTACCATTAAGCCGATTACTTCCATACACTGAGCCACTGAAGGGCGAGAAGTGGAATAAAGAACACGGCAGGAATTTAGAAGTTTTGACAACCTGGTCTCTGTCAGGTAAATCTTCATTTCTACAGAATCTATCAGAGTTCCTAGGAAGGAAACTCTTGTGAGAGGGGATAGAGAACTCTTTTCTTCGTTCACCTTCCACCCATGAGACCTCAGGAATGCCAGAACAATGTCCGTATGGGACCTGGCGATTTGAAAATTCGACGCCTGTATCAGAATGTCGTCTAGGTAAGGGGCTACTGCTATACCCCGCGGCCTTAGGACCGCTAGGAGTGGACCCTAGAACCTTCGTAAAGATTCTTGGTGCCGTGGCTAACCCAAAGGGAAGAGCTACAAACTGGTAATGTCTGTCTAGGAAGGCAAACCTGAGAAACCGATGATGATCTCTGTGTATCGGAATGTGAAGATAAGCATCCTTTAAGTCCACGGTAGTCATATATTGACCCTCCTGGATCATAGGTAGGATGGTTCGAATAGTCTCCATCTTGAAGGATGGGACCCTGAGAAATTTGTTTAAGATCTTGAGATCTAAGATTGGTCTGAATGTTCCCTCTTTCTTGGGAACTACAAACATATTTGAATAGAAGCCTTGCCCCTGTTCCTCCTTTGGAACTGGGTGGATCACTCCCATAACTAGGAGGTCTTGAACACAATGTAAGAATGCCTCTCTCTTTATCTGGTTTGCAGATAATTGTGAGAGATGAAATCAACCTTTTGGGGAAGAAGTTTTGAAATCCAGAAGATATCACTGGGACACAATTTCGAACACCCAGGGATCCTGGACATCTCTTGCCCAAGCCTGGGCGAAGAGACAAAGTCTGCCCCCTACTAGATCCGTTTCCAGATCGGGGCTGATCCTTCATGCTGTCTTAGAGGCAGCAGCAGGTTTTTTGGCCTGCTTTCCCTTGTTCCAAGCCTGGTTAGGTCTCCAGACCGGCTTGGACTGGGCAAAATTTCCCTCTTGTTTTGTATTAGAGGAAGTTGAAGCTGCGCCACTCTTGAAGTTTCGAAAGGAACGAAAATTAGTCTGTTTGGTCCTTAATTTGTTGGACCTGTCCTGAGGAAGGGCGTGACGTTTTCCTCCAGTAATATCAGAAATTATCTCCTTCAGTCCAGGCCCGAATAGGGTCTGCCCCTTGAAGGGAATGTTGAGAAGCTTAGACTTTGAAGTAACGTCAGCTGACCAGGATTTAAGCCATAGCGCCCTACGCACCTGAATAGCAAAACCTGAATTTTTAGCCGTTAGCTTGGTTAAATGAACAACGGCGTCAGAAACAAATGAATTGGCTAGCTTAAGAGCTTTAAGCTTGTCAAGGATATCATCCAACGGGGTTTCTACCTGTAGAGCCTCTTCTAGAGACTCAAACCAGAAGGCCGCAGCAGCAGTGACTGGGGCAATGCATGCAAGGGGCTGGAGAATAAAACCTTGTTGAATAAAAATTTTCTTAAGGTAAGCCTCTAATTTTTTGTCCATTGGATCTAGAAAAGCACAACTGTCCTCAACAGGGATTGTTGTACGCTTCGCTAGGGTAGAGACTGCTCCCTCCACCTTAGGGACCCTTTGCCACAAGTCCCGTGTAGCGGCATCTATAGGAAACATCTTTTTAAAAACAGGAGGGGGAGAGAACGGTACACCTGGTCTATCCCATTCCTTAGTAATAATTTCTGAAAACCTCTTAGGGATTGGAAAAACATCAGTGTAAACAGGCACTGCATAGTATTTATCCAATTTACACAATGGCGCCACAGTCATCCAGAGTTTCTAAAACCTCCCTGAGCAACACGCGGAGGTGTTCAAGTTTAAATTTAAATGTAGACATATCAGAATCAGGTTGAAGCGTCTTCCCTGAATCAGAAAAATCACTTACAGATAGAAGCTCTCCTGCTTCGGCTTCTGCACATTATGAGGGTATATCGGACATAGCTACTAAAGCGTCAGAGAGCTCTGTATTTGTTCTAGCCCCAGAGCTTTCTCGCTTTCCTTGTAACCCTGGCAGTTTGGACAATACCTATGTAAGGGTATGATTCATAACTGCCGCCATGTCTTGTAAGGTATACGCAATGGGCACGCTAGACGTCCCTTGAGCGGGAGTTATAGGTTCTGACACGTGGGGAGAGTTGGTCGGCATAACTTCCCCCTTGTCAATTTCCTCTGGTGATAAATCTTTTAAAGCCAGAATATGGTCTTTATAATTTATAGTAAGATCAGTGCATTTGGTACACATTCTAAGAGGGGTTCTACAATGGCTTCTAAACATAATGAACAAGGAGTTTCCTCTATGTCAGACATGTTTAACAGACTAGTAATGAGACCAGCAAGCTTGAAAAAACACTTTAATAAATGTGAAAAAGCAGAATATAAAAAACGGTACTGTGCCTTTAAGGGAAAAAAACAATCACATAAACTGCAAAACTGAAAAAAGTTAACTCTACGAAATTTTTACAGTGTGTATAATAGACTAAAATAGCATTGCACCCACTTGCAAATGGATGATTAACCCCTCAGGCTCAAAAACGAATCAGAAAAACGATAAAACCGTTATAAACAGTCACAAGCAAACTGCCACAGCTCTACTGTGGCTCCTACCTGCCCTTAAAACGACTTTTGCAGCAACAAAAACCCTTTACAGAGGTCCTATACGTCAGGGGACTCCTTCAGGGAAGCTGGATGTCTCAGACTGCAAAAACTACTGTGCAATTAGAGCGCGAAAATAGGCCCCTCCCACCACGCACTCAAAGTGAAAGGGCCATAAATAACTACTCCTAGGAGAAATCTAATCAGCCATGTGGAAAACTAGGCCCCAAATAAAGATTTATCACCTTCAGTAAAAAACGTTTTTTATATCTCATGCAAACGTTTTACATACTAAGACTCAGAGCTTTCCAAACTTTTCATGTTGGTGACACACTTTGTAGACCTACATCATTTCGCGACACAGTAATTCAGTTGTACTAGCAAAAAGGAGGTTAAACCAACTTGTTTTAAAAGATACGGACACATACATAAATTATATAACAACAAAATGCATTTACAAGTAACAGTATGTATGTGCAAGAATTAAAAAAAAGTTTAATAACACCAATAGCTACTTACTATTTTAATGGGATGTATGAGGTTGATGGGATGAACACAGTTTCGTAATATTTGGTGTAATATTAGATAAAGACACTCGCATTTCATCATCAAGCATTTTTAAGCTTCCACTTCCTATCCATATATCAAGAGCAGGAGCAGCAATGCACTACTGGGAGCTAGCTGCAAAAAAAACCCCACTGTCTTCTGACTTCAGCTCAGCATTTAAAGCTGTCACCCTCAGAGCTCTGCAAGTCCGACTGACTACTGCCCGTGCTGCAAACACACTGCTGTCCCACTCACTGATTATACGTGCAGTCCAGGCCCGGACTGACCATAGGGCATGTTGGGCATTTGCCCGGTGGGCCGCCGGTTCCCTTAGCTCCGCCCACCATTAAGGCAAGGTCAGTAGCTCTGTGCTGACTGACCCAGAATTAAAGATTCTAACTGCTGATTTTTGGGGCACTGTTCTCAATGGCACATCAGGGGGCGTCACTTAAGCACCATAAAAAGGCCACACCAGGGGGCACAGACTTGCATACAGCGGCCGTGAGAATCCTCCACTTACTTCTTGCAAGTGGATCTCACGGTCGCTGTATGCAGACAGGACAGGAGCTGCCTGCACATGCTATCAATCCGGCCAGAAGTGGGAGGAGCAGGTGGTCCTCCGAGTTCTGTGCTGCTAGCCTGGCTGCCTGGGAGGAAGTGAAAATGGTGACACAGTGACCTCCTACAAACCCATCACTTCCTCTCATCGTCCTAAGTAGCGTGCGCATGAAGGAGGGAAGAGGGCGAGGGAGGCAGCCACATCCAGGGTGACTATACTAGGAGCGTGTACATTATATAAGTTAAGTAAACACAAATATTGTATATCTTATGTGCGATGGGAGTTTTTCTGTGGCTTATAAACTGTGCTATCTCATGTAGTCATAGATACCACCAGAGCTGCTTCTTACATTTTTACAAGGCTTTGGTTATTGTAGTGTAATGTGGCTTGTAAACTGTAGTTGTTTTAACTACATTTTATATGCAAACACTTATCTCTACAAAATATGTGGGTAGTGTTTACTTATCTTTGAAATGAAAAACAATAATATAAGATTTTGCGATTGCATAACAAAAAAAACAAGTTTGGTTTCTTCATGTAAGCTCAGTGTAATAAACGAGGTAAAACAAAGCGGCATTTGAAAATTAGACACTTTTCTCCCACTCCTTTCTTTCAGAGGCCTTGTTTCAGAAGCTTTAGAAAACCAATATTCAGTGTTTTTGTGCTGAGAGACGTAGGGTAGCTTAATAAGTAAATAAACCTATCCCGAGGAGAGAACCTAGTTACGAGCGTGGTACTGACTATATTGAGTAAGGGTAACGGCCTGATAACATCTTCATGCAGGTCAGTGGTCAATATATAGCGCGCCGCCTTTGCTGTGGGGGGGGGGGAGTGGGCCTCTTTGCCCTAAAATGCCCGGGCCTTTTTTTGGTCCCAGTCCGGCCCTGGTGCAGTCACAAGCCAATTAAGGAGACTACATGTGCAGTCAGGAGCCAATGTGCCGCCAAATCCGCCTATGGTAATAGTTTCAGTTCCCACTGAGCTGTGCCAATTGGTTAAGATGAGACTGTGACCCACTAGGTATCAATCACGTGTCAACCATGTGATATGCGTAGCAGGCAGGTGGAAAGTCAGAAACCAAAAAACAATAAAAAAAAAAAAAAAAAATTTTAAAAAAAATTGTGCTGAAGCAGGGACTCACCTACACACTGCTGCCGACACACTAGTGTGTCCCGACACACAGTTTGGAAAGCACTGTACTAAGTAATAAGAGCAACAAACATGAATATTACCCTTTACTGCAAGCATGATCCCAGTCGTTTGTTAAATCACTGTAATCAGGCTTACCGTAAATATATCAGGCACTGTCAGCATTTTCTAGACCTTATCATCTCTCTAGAAAAAAATATACTGAACATACCTCAGAGCAGGTAATCCTGCAGGCCATTCCCCCAGCTGATGTTTTCCCATACTCTTCAGTTATGTGTGAAAACAGCAGTGGGCCTTAGTTACAACCTGCTAAGATCATCAAAAACCTCAGGCAGAACTCTTCTTCTAATTTCTGCCGGTACCGTTTAAAAATAACAAACTTTTGATTGAAGATAAACTACACTAATTCACCACATATCTCTTGATACTTCCTTTCTTGTCGAGAGCTGCAAGAGAATGACTGGGAGTGTCAGTTAGGGGAGGAGCTATATAGACAGCTCTGCTGTGGGTGTCCTCTTGCAGCTTCCTGTTGGGAAGGAGAATATCCCACAAGTAATGGATGAATCCGTGGACTGGATACACCTTACAAGAGAAAAAATTGTAGTGCAACAGTGTTTGCAATTGCATGTTCTACCTGAATCATGAAAGTTCAATTTTCACTTTATTGTCCCTTTAACAAAGGAGGCCAAGAGAAAGAAGTAAATTTGCTTTTAAAACTAATTTTTTTATTTTTTTTATTGTAGGCTCTATCTAAATCATTAAAAGTTAACTTTGACTTCCGAGTCAGTTTAATAAAGCATAAATGTATATATTTATAAAAAAAAAAAATCTAGTTAAAACACACATAGCATTGCAAAAGTACTAATATATAGTGGGAGAACCTTTTTTTTATGAAAAAAATGGATATTTTTTATTATCTAAAAACAATAAAAGGAAGAAAGACTGATGTTAAACCTCACCTTTCTGAAGGAACACCGATTAGAAATAATTTATTTGACTCTTTCCAGTATGAGACGTGAACTAACTTATCATTAAAAAAAAGAGATGAGCTGAAAATAAAGACAAAAAAACAAAAGTAAACATTTTGATCATAAAGAAATTACTGTTACTCCCTAACTTGCCAAAAAAACAATATTTATGCTTACCTGATACATTTCTTTCTTTCCTGATATGGAGAGTCCACAAAGTCATTCCAATTACTAGTGGGAATATCACTCCTGGCCAGCAGGAGGAGGCAAAGAGAACTATAGGAAAGATTTTAAGTGTCACTCCCCTACCCATAATCCCCAGTCATTCGAACAAAGGAAAACGTAAAAAGGAAAACGTAAAAAGGAATAACACAAAGGTGTAGAAGTGCCTGAGGTTTAGTCAGTAATAACTGTCTTAATTAAGGGTGTGGCCGTGGACTCTCCATATCCAGAAAGAAATTTATCAGATAAGAATAAAGTTCTCTTTCCTAAGATATGGAGAGTCCACAACGTCATTGCAATTACTCGAGGGAACCAATACCCAAGCTAGAGGACACGGAATGAATAGGGAGGGAGAACAAGACAGGCAGACCTAAACAGAAGGCACCACCGCTTGAAGTACCTTTCTCCCAAAAGAGGCCTAAGCCGAGGCAAAAGTATCAAATTTGTAAATTTAGAAAAAGTATGCAGAGATGACCAAGTTTTAGCTTTGCAAATCTGTTCCACAGAAGCTTCATTTAGCCCAAGAAGAGGAGACAGCCCTAGTGGAATGAGCTGTAATTCTCTGAGGAGGCTGCTGACCAGCAGTCTCATAAGCAAAACGAATTATACTTCTCAACCAGAAGGAAAGAAAAGTAGCAATAGCCTTCTGACCCTTATGCTTTCCTGAGAAACAAACAAACAGGGCAGAAGACTGGCGAAAATACTTAGTCGCCTGTAGGTAGCATTTTAGAGCACACACAACATCCAAGTTGTGCAACAGATGTTCCTTATGAGAAGAAGGATTGGGACAGAGAGAAGGAACAACAATTTCCTGATTAATATTTCAATTTGAAACCGCTTTCAGAAGAATTGCCAATTTAGTACTAAGAATCGCCTTATCTACATGAAAGATAAGGTAAGGAGAATCACACTGCAAAGCCGAGAGTTCCAAAAACTCTCCGAGCAGAAGAGATAGCAATAAGAAATAAATCCTTCCAAGATAACAACTTAAAGTGAAAGTAAATTTTGATGCTAAAGTGCCTGGTTTTTAAAAATTCGATTAAAAACCGGGGCACTTTAATTCATCAAAATTTACATTTCACTCGTCGTATAAAAATACTTAACTTTTAAACTTGACAGCAGCTCCAGCTTCCTCCGGTCTTCACAAGCCATTTCTGATGTCAGAAATGATGGATAGGTCATCCTCCAATCACTGCTCCCCCCCCCACCCGGGGAATCAGTGTCTGATTCAATGCCGTGATTGGAGGAAGCCAGATTTTTCATTTTAGGCCCAGGAAGAGGCTTTGCAACGAGTGGAGGAAGCAGGATCGGCTGTCAAGTTTAAAAGGTAAGGTTTTATTCACAAGTGAAATGTAAATTTTGGTGAATTAAAGTGCCCCCATTTTTAATCGAATTTTTAAAAACCGGTCACTTTTGCATCAAAATTTACATTCACTTTAATATCTATAGAATGCAGTGGCTCAAACAAAGCCTGCAGCAAAACCTTAAGAACAAGGTTAAGGCTCCAAGGAGGAGCAACAGGTTTAAACACAGGCCTGATTCTGACCAGGGCCTGACAAAAAGATTGAACATCTGGCACATCTGCTAGACGCTTATGTAAAAGAATACATAAAGCAGAAATCTGACCTTTCAGAGAACCGACTGACAACCCATTCTCCAGACCTTCCTGAAGAAAAGACAAAATCCTAGGAATCCTGACCCTACTCCAAGAGTAGCCTTTGGATTCACACCAATAAAGGTATTTACACCATACCTTATGGTAAATTGTGCGAATAACAGGTTTGCAAGCCTGTAGCATGGTCTCAATGACCAACTCAGAAAACCCACGCTTAGCCAGAACTAAGCATTCAATCTCCAAGCAGTCAGCTTCAGAGAAACGAGATTTGGATGGAGTAATGGACCCTGAGTTAAAAGGTCCTTCCTCAGAGGCAACCCCCAAGGTGGCAGAGATGACATCTTTACTAGGTCTGCATACCAGATCCTGCAAGGCCATGCAGGAGCTATTAGAATTACCGACGCTCTCTCCTGTTTGATACAAGCAATGACTCGTGGAAGGAGCACAAACGGAGGAAACATATGCTAGACAAACCCCAAGGAACCGCCAGAGCATCTATCAGAGAGGCCTGCGGATCTCTTGACCTTGAACCGTACCTTGGAAGCTTGGCATTCTGCCGAGATGCCATCAGATCCAACTCCGGCACCCCCCACTTGAGGGTTAACATGGAGAACACCTCCGGATGGAGAGCCCACTCCCGGGATGAAATATCTGTCTGCTAAGCAAATCCACTTCCTAGTTGTCCACTCCTGGAATGTGAATGGCAGTTAGACAACAATTGTGAGCTTCCACTCACTGAATAATCAGAGCCACCTCCTTCATGGCTAAGGAACTCCAAGTTCCTCCCTGGTGGTTGATGTAAGCCACTGAGTGATGTTGTCCAAATGGAACCTGATAAACCGGGCTAAGGACAATTAAGGCCAAGCCATCAGAGCATTGTAAATCTCTCTCAACTCCAAGATGTTTATTGGAAGAGCAGACTCCTCCCGAGTCCATAGTCCCTGAGCCTTTAACAAGTCCCAGACTGCTCCCCAGCCTAGCAGGCTGGTGTCCGTGGTCACTATCCCCCAGGAAGGTCTCTGGAAGCATGTGCCCTGAGACAAATGCTCCTGAGCAAGCCACCACGGGAGAGAGTCTCTTGTCGACTGGTCTAGATTTATCCTCTGAGACAGATCCGAATGGTCTCTGTTCCATTGTCTGAGCATGCATAACTGCAGAGCAAGCAAAATTCTATTGAAGACAAAAAGCGTGACTACGTTTCAGGTAGTTTAATCACAAGACAGTAAACAATAACACATGCTCACACATAAAATAGCACACGGATACTCAGGAGAACTTCCGGCAACCACACTAGTTAGTGCTGCATCGGTTTCGAATATCCAGGATATTCAGAATTGCCAGACTAAAGACTTTGTATAGCAAAAACAAAATTTATGCTTACCTGATAAATTTTTCTTCCTTGACACGGTGAGTCCACGGATCATCATTAATTACTGTTGGGGACATCACTTCTGGCAAGCAGGAGGCAAAGAGCACCACAGCAAAGCTGTTAAATATCACTTCCCTACCTACAATCCTTCAGTCATTCAACCAAAGGGAAAGGAGAGAAAGGAAGTAACACAAGGTGCAGAGGTGCCTGAGATTTATATAAAAAGAAACTGTCTGAATACAGGGCGGGCCGTGGACTCACCGTGTCAAGAAATAAATAAATTTATCAGGTAAGCATAAATTTTGTTTTCTTTCTAATGACACGGTGAGTCCACGGATCATCATCAATTACTGATGGAAACCAATACCCAAGCCAGAGGGGACAGATGATAAGGGAGGGACAAGACAGGAACCTAAAAAGAAGGCACCACTGCTTGAAGAACCTTTCTCCCAAAAGAAGCCTCATCCGAGGCAAAAGTATCGAATTTATAGAATTTGGAAAAAGTGTGCAAAGATGACCAAGTTGCAGCCTTGCAAATCTATTCCACAGAAGCTTCATTTTTGAAGGCCCGGGAAAAAGAAACAGCCCTTGTGGAATGAACTGTGATTTTCTCAGGAGGTTGCTGTCCAGCAGTCTTATATGCCAAGCGAATAACGCTCTTCAGCCAAAGGGAAAGTGAAGTAGCAGCAGTTTTCTGACCCTTGCGTTTCCCAGAAAAGCAATTAAACAATGCAGAAGACAGACAAAAGTCCTTAGTTGCCTGCAAATAAAATTTTAGCGCTCGCACAACATCCAGATAATTCAACAAGCGTTCTTTGTGAGAAAAAGGATTAGGACACAAAGAAGGTACAACGATATTCTGATTAATATTCTTGACCAAAACAGAACGCAGAACCACCTTATCAGAGTGAAATAATAGATAAGGGGAATCACACTGTAAAGCAGAGTTCAGAAACTCTCTGAGCAGAGGAAATAGCAACAAGAAAAAAAACTTTCCAAGATAACATCTTAATATCTAAAGAATGCATAGGCTCAAACGGAGCCTGTTGTAAAACTTTAAAAACAAGATTAAGACGCCATGGAGGAGTAACAGGTTTAAACAAAGGCCGAATTCTAACCAAGGCCTGACAAAATGATTGCACGTCTGGCACATCCGCCAAGCGCTTATGTAACAAAATAGACAATGACGAAATCTGACCCTTCAGAGTACTTGCCGACAAACCCTTCTCTAGACCATCCTGGAGAAAGGACAAAATCCTAGGAATCCTTACTATACTCCAAGAGTATCCTTTGGATTCACACCAATACAAGTATTTACGCCAGATCCTATGGTAAATCCTGCGAGTCACAAGCTTACGAGCCTGAATAAAGGTCTCAATGACCGACTCTGAAAATCCACGCTTAGATAAAACTAAGCGTTTAATCTCCAAGCTTCAGAGAAACAAGATTTGGATTAAGGAAGGGACCCTGAAGTAGAAGGTCTTTCCTCAGAGGCAGTCTCCAAGGTGGAAAGGATGACATTTCCACTAGGTCTGCATACCAAATACTGTGAGGCCATGCCGGGGCTATGAGAATTACAGACGCTCTCTCCTGCTTGATTCGAGCAATGACTCTTGGAAGGAGAGTGAGCGGAGAAAACAGGTATGCTAGACTTAAGTTCCAAGGAACTGCCAGAGCATCAATCAGAAATGCCTGCAGATCTCTTGACCTCGAGCTGTATCTCGGAAGTTTGGCATTCTGACGAGAAGACAGGAGATCAAACTCTGGATGCCCCACTTGAGGTTCAAGCTGGAAAACACATCCGAATGAAGTTCCCACTCCCCTGGATGAAAAGTCTGTCTGCTCAAAAAATCTGCTTCCCAATCGTCCACTACTGGGATGTGGATCGCAGAAAGACAGCAGTTGTGGGTCTCTGCCCACCGAGGTTATGTTGTCCGACTGGAATCTTATAAACCGGGCTAAGCTGAGGCCAGGCCAAAAGAGCATTGAAGATTGCTCTCAGCTCCAAGATGTTTATGGACAGGACTGACTCCTCCTGGGTCCATAAGCCCTGAGCCTTCAACGAGCCCCATACTGCTCCCCAACCTAGAAGGTTGGCATCCGTGGTCACAATCACCCAGGAGGGTCTGTGGAAGTAAGTACTCTGGGAGAGATGATCCTGAGAAAGCCACCACAGAAGAGTCTATTGACACCTGATCTAGATCTACATGCGGACAGGTCCATATAGTCCCCGTTCCATTGTCTGAGCATGCATAACTGCAGAGGTCTGAGACGGAACCAAGCAAATGGAATGATGTCCATGGAAGCCACCATCAGACCGATTACCTCCATACATTGAGCCACTGACTGCCGTGGAGAGGACTGAAGGGCAAGACAAGAGTCAAAATCTTTCTTTTTTTGACCTCCGTCAGAAAAATCTTCATTAACAGGGAGTCTATTATGGCCCCCAAAAATATGACCATTGTAGCTGGAACCAGAGAACTTTTTTTCCCGATTCACCTTCAATCCATGGGATCGAAGAAAAGAAAACAAGATCTCCGTATGAGATTCTGCTCGTTGAAAAGATGGAGCCTGAACCAGAATGTCGTCCAGATAAGGTGCCACTGCAATGACCCGAGATCAAAGCACAGCTAAAAGAGCCCCCAGAACCTTTGAAAAAATGATGGGAGCTGTGGCAAGGCCGAATAGAAGGGCCACGAACTGGAAATGATTGTCCAAAAAGGCAAATCTCAGAAACTTGTGATGGTCCCTGTGAATGGGAACATGAAGGTATGCATATTTTAGGTCTATGGTTGTCGTAAACGGACCCTCTTGTACCAAGGGAAGAATGGAGCGTATATTCTCCATCTTGAAGGATGGCACTCTGAGAAATTTGTTTAAACATGTTAGATCTAGGATTGGTCGAAAAGTTCCCTCCTTTTTGGGAAGTACGAACAGATTTGAGTAAAATCCAAGACCCCTTTTCCTGAACTATTACCCCCAGGGCGGCAAGGTCCTTGACACAATGTAAAAACGCCTCTCTTTATCTGGTCTACAGATAATCTGGAGAGGAGAAACCTGCCTCTGGGAGGAAAATATTTTAAGTCTATTTTGTATCCCTGGGAGACAATGTCCACCACCCAGGTATCCGGTACATCTCTTATCCAAGCCTGGGAAAAAAGAGAGTCTGCCCCCTACAAGATCCGCTCCCGGATCAGGGGCCAACCTTTCATGCTGACTTGGAATCAGCTGGTTGGGCTTCCAGGAAGGCTTGGCTTGATCTTGCTTGGAGGAAGGGAAGGAAGACTTGCCTTTAAAATTACGAAATGAACGAAAATTACTCTGACGTCCCTTCTGCTTATTCTTTTTATATTGAGGAAGAAAAGAACCCTTCCTTCCAGTAATATCTGAGATAATTTCTGCCAAACCAGGTCCAAACAAGATCTTACCCTTGTAAGGAATAGCCATGGGCTTAGATTTTGATGAAACATCCGCAGACCAGGACTTCAACCACAAGGCCCTGCGGGCTAGGACCGCAATACCAGAAATTTTGGCTCCCAGTTTAATAACCTGTAAGGAAGCATCCATAATGAAGGAATTGGCTAACTTGAGAGCCTTAATCCTGTCCTGGATCTCATCAAGAGGGGTATCCGTCTGAAGAGATTCAGACAACACAACAAACCAGTAAGCTGCAGTGCTGGTAACAGTGGTGATACACACCGCAGGTTGCCATTGTAGACCCTGGTGGACATACATCTTTTTTAGTAAAGCCTCCAATTTTGTATCCATTGGATCGTTAAAAGAACAACTATCCTCTATGGGAATAGTAGTCCTCTTGGCCAAAGTGGAGATCGCTCCTTCTACCTTAGGAACTGTCTGCCTCGAATCCTTAATAGAATCCGCTATAGGAAACATCTTCTTAAACATAGGAACCACAGCCAGGAACCGGAAAAACCTTCACCGCGGAGCGATCAAAGTATTTGTTCAATTTACTAGACTTTTTAGGATTGACTACGATAGTTGTGTGTGTCGTTTAAAGTAGCCAAAACTACCTTAAGTAATAAGAGAAGGTGTTCTAGCTTAAATCTGAAGGATACCACTTCAGCATCAGAAGGAGGAATTACACTGAGTCTGAGATTTCCCCCTCAGATGCTACCAACATGTCTTCTTCCTCAGGCTTATTGGAAGGGACACTCTGGATAGCCAGAAATTGATCAGAAACCTTACTCACTGATTCCTTAAATTTCCTTTTCCGCCTTCCCTGCAACATGGGGAAAGCTGACAAGGCCTCAGATACCGCAAGGGATACCTGGGAAGCAATGTCTTGTAGAGAAAATCCTACAGGATTACAAGAGGAAACACAGGGCACTGCAGTAGCTTTACTGAGGTGCCTACCTGTCCTGCAGCTCTCCTTTTCAAATACAGAGCAGTTACAGAGCCCTAAACTGCCTAAAAAAACAGCTTGCAACAGTGTGTATAAAAACAACTATAACACACTGAGTCACCATAAATCTCCTCACAGTCTCAATGGCCATACTGCCTTAAAGAAACCCCAAACATGAAGGTTTAATAAAGTCCCATATTAAATAAGACAGCTTTTAACTGTAACAAGTGCCAGCAATCTCCTTGCAAAAGAAAATTAAAATGGCACTTACCTGAAAGTGCTGTCCGGGAGCAGAACAGCTCACCTGGTTTGAGAGGGTGCAGCACCTCACATGGACTTGTGAATAGAGAAAAACTGAGTAAACCTACTCAGGTTTTCTAGTTAGGGCAGCAGATTCTTGAGAAAACGCAGTGAAGATTGTACCTCACAAGTTCTTAAGTGCTCAAAAGCCACCACTGCCCTACTGAAGAGACTGATGTGGACTAGGCTAGACCCCAGACAAGAACAGAGTAAGCTTACTCTGCTAAAAAAAAAAATCTTGATTGAAGAAAACTTCTCATCAGACACCTAAACTTCACCTCCTCCTAGCACTACAGGCAAATAAAATGAGCGTAGGGGAGTGATATTTAACAGCTTTGCAGTGGTGCTCTTTGCCTCCTCCTGATGGCCAGGAGTGATGTTCCCAACAGTAATTGATGATGATCCGTGGACTCACCGTGTCATTAGAAAGAAAACGCTGATAGTCTTTGTGAAGCGTCTGAGATTACCAGCACCAAGAGTCTGTTGAAGCACCAGTCAGTCCAATGCCGGTAGTACGTCACCTGTACGCGTTTCATTTGGCTACAGCCAAACTTCTTCAAGTGGGATTTGTAGAATGCAGCTATCGGCACTCAAGTGTCTTTTAAGTCATGCAAAATGATGTAATGGCCAATTGCCATCCTGAAGACGATGCACTGGTATTTAATTCACTGAACATTGATTCTTTGCAAAAGAGTGACAGTTTATAAATCTTTTAAAATGTCCAATAAAACAATGTTAAATATAATACCTAAAAACTCCAAAAAATATGGCATAATCAATACATATAAAAATGTATATTTTAAGGCATATATCTATGTACACATTTAATAAAATACATAATGAATCACAGTAACAACGAAAAACATAATTCATAAATATTAAACCCCTTACACAATAAAAACAGCTCAAAAATAGAAAACATTTACTAATCTACATAAACACCTGAATATCTATATCTGTATTCAACCCCTCATGGTATCTAATTTGAAGATCCAAAATTATTCCTTCTTTCTCAGTCTAAGCAACCTATCTTTCACAGAAGGAGGGATACAATCAATAACTTGTACTTTTAAAGAAACAGGATCCCCATTATGGTATTCAAAAAAATGGCAGGGTATACTTTGTTTCACTTGTTTTTTTGTGTGGGATCCCTGGTGTTGTTAATATTGTATGTGTTCATTTACCCTGGCCCTAATATTTCTTTTAGTGCGTCCTACATAAAGTAGGCCACGCCCACATGTAAGTAAATAGACTACATATTTTGAATCGCAAATTACACTTGCTTGTTATGTCAAATTTTTGTGTTTTGTAGAGTTAAATAATTCAGTATCATTGTTTATATGTTTGCACATGTTACAAACTGTTTTACCACATTTAAATGTGCTCTGTCGTGTTTTAGTCATCTGTCATGGGTATTTTCAGTTGATATTTTTCTTAATTTGCTGGGAGCTAGCAGATTTTTCAGATTTCTATATCTTTTAAATATGATCTTCTGATAGTCTTCCAAACTCTGACCCAAAATTGGATCCGATTTGAGGACACTCCAATGTTTCTTAAAAACATAAACTATGCTTACCTGACAATTTTCTTTTCTTCTGACGGGAAGAGTCCACAGCTACATTAAAGGGACAGTCAAGTCCAAAAAAAACTTTCATGATTCAGATAGGGCATGTAATTTTAAACACTTTTCCAATTTACTTTTATCACCAATTTTTCTTTGCTCTCTTGGTATTCTTAGTTGAAAGCTTAACCTAGGAGGTTCATATGCTAATTTTCTAGACCTTGAAGGCCGCCTCTTAAGAATGCATTTTAGCAGGTTTTTCACCACTAGAGGGTGTTAGTTCATGTTTTTCATATAGATAACACTGTGCTCATGCACGTGAAGTTACCTGGGAGCCATCACTGATTGGCTAAACTGCAAGTCTGTCAAAGAACTGAAATAAAGGGGCAGTCTGCAGAGGCTTAGATACAAGATAATCACAGAGGTAAAAAATATATAAATATAACTGTGTTGGTTATGCAAAACTAGGGAATGGGTAAAAAGGGATTATCTATCTCTTAAAACAATAACAATTCTGGTGTAGACTGTCCCTTTAATTACTTTTGGGAAATTCAGAACCTGGCCATCAGGAGGAGGCAAAGGTACCCAAAGCCAAAGGCTTCAAATACCTACCCCACTTCCCTCATCCCCCAGTCATTCTGCCAAGGGAACAAGTAAAAGTAGGAGAAATATATCCTATGAAAAAAGGTGCCAGAAGAACAAACAATTTACTGTCACCTCATAGACAAAACATGGGCGTGAGCTGTAGACTCTTCCAGTCAGAAGAAAAGAAAATTATCAGGTAAGCATAATTTATGTTTTTCTTCTTAAACAGGAAGAGTCCACAGCTGCATTCATTACTTTTGGGAAAACAATACCCAAGCTAGAGGACACTGAATGCAAACAAAGGGTGGGTACAAAAGGGAGCCCCTTCAAAAGGCACCACAGTCTGAAATTACCCGACACCCTATAAAAATTTATAAACACAGAAAAAAAAACGTAAGCCCAGACAACTACACATCAGTTACAAAACCTGCAAAGCCGTGCTAGAGACCACTCAGACCCAGAGTCTACTGAGCACAAAAGCCTCCAAGGAGCCAGCCCAGCGGCTCTCGACTCCCACGAAAAGTACCCCCAACCTAAAGGTCAAGAATCTCTATCTACTCCCGAGAGGGAGAATAGATAACCCCATAAGAGATCCAAAGGACCATCCAATACGGATTCAAAACAAACATAGAGCAACCCAAGGTTGCCACAGTACCATCGCCCAGGGAGACGAACTCCCTAGAAGCACAAGGACCAGAAAAGAAGTCCATACCCAGGATAGAAACGTCACTAAGATGACCCGAGGTTCACCCTCATATCCCTGACACAGCACCATACCAATGAAGGTGCTCCAGAAAACAGCAAGTTCCCTGTTGCACCATAGTCAAGTCAAACCCACAGGCTAGACAAGCATAGAAAGCAGAGACAGGATAACTAACCCAGCAGGGAACAAAGAGCTTTCCAAGAGAACATCAAGCCACCAGAAACAAGAACTCTCAATGATCAGCCTCCAGGCAGCAAAGCTGACCCTAAGCCATTGTGGGACTCAACCCACCGAGTAACGCTGAAAAAACTCAACTCCCTACCCAGAAAAATTCCAGGCTCCCAGGAGCATCCCCTCCAGCAGCAGACGCCACCAAAGAGAGATGGACATCAAAAGTCCTTTCACCGAAGGGGAGGACAGACTCAAGAAAAGAAACCGGTCAACACTACATAGAGCAAACCGATCCCGACCTTCCCTTCAAGGTAATGATCCCAGCCCAAAGGCTAGATAAAGAACGAAGACAAGAGTCCCAGACCTCTGGAAGAAACAGGATGGATCTACGAGGAAGCAAAATCCCAGAGTAGAACTCTGACCACTACTAAAACCCGGTATACTACTGTGAGTCAAGACAGAAACTTTGTGCTCGGGTCCGAGAACCCCTACACTGCTGTCTTCCATAAAGAGGAACACTTCCTAAGGGAAGAGAGTACTCAAACCCCAGCATCCAAATACCAGAATCCAGCAGATAACGGGAGCCTTACCTGGGTTCAAACAACCTCCTGCTTCAGGAACGGTGGAGCCAACCACTACTCCATTCCAAGATTCTGAGTACACAAATCAGGGGAAAAACCTACAAGAAAAGAAAACAAGGACTCACAGGTCATCACAGATACTGAGGTATCTCCAAATCAAGGGGAATACACAAGAACCCATCCCCCACCCTAGATGAGAAAGAGGGAACTAAGAAACGTAAACCACCCTACCAATAGAGACGAGACCCTTCAGCCAATATCGCCATCCCATAACATTTTTATGCTGAAATGCATAAATACATTGGTACATAGTGTAACAAATATATATCTATTATTTGACGAATTAGGGTTTAATTTGGTATTACATGTAATTACTGCTAGGAACAAATCATTGAACCAATAGGTAAGGGAATTTTTTATCTGATAAATCAAAATAAGTTTTTTGAGTAATATGTTACGTAGCACTTATAAATATGTATATATACTGGTTATAGATTGATATAGAAGGAGCTGCTTATAAGTAAATGCACAGAAACAAAAATGTGCATTATTTCTCATTCGCTAAACAAAAATGTACCAATATTAAGTAACTATACAACCTGTGAATTGTGGAATGTAAATGTATCGAATTCAGCAACACTATGTTGTAAAAAAAGGTAATTTACCTTTAAAAAATTTCTATAAAAAGGTGTAAGCGGTCATGTCTGCAATTATGCAGTGACCAAGTGCGCATGCGCACGAAATGCGTCTGCATTTGCTCTTGACCGCACAACTTGTTTGTTTGTTTTAAAGTGTGCTGATTTCAGCTGTTATGCTTTTATACGTTTGAATAGTAAATTTGTGACTTTTACATTGAGGAGTCGTCTTCATTGCCACAGTGTGCCTACCTTTATGTACTTTGTTCTGGCATCGTTAACAGACCGGGCTTTGGCTGCATTTGCAATACTTTCTCCTCTGATCACTACCCACTCTCCATGGTGCCATGGACTAAAGATTATTAAGGTAATACCAACTTCAGTTATAAGCATTGGGATCTCTTTGTGCGCTATTACACAGTTTTCTTTTTGTATTGACCAGTTAAAACAACACCTGGAGTCTACAAGGAAGCATCAGATGCCTCGAAAGACCAGTAAGGACCCGTCAGAGAGACCTTAAACTTAAGCCACAAGCAGATATGAATCTCTCATGAGAGACAGAAACCTCGCTCCCTTCAAAGGGACACACGGGAACCCAAACCCTAAGGTTAAGAAGAACCTGTCCACAGCCGATCTAAGCAAAAGGCATGGTCTTAAGCCAGAGTCTTTGAAAAAACGGAATCGATCGAAAGATCTAACCTCCTGAGGAACCCTAAGTTGCCTCCTATTAGTAGGAGCACACTATCAAGAGTCCGTAGACTTAAGGAACCTAGCAACAGTCTCAAAATCCGAGAGTCTGAAGAACTCCTGACCAGTTTAAGAATTGGCCACCCAGTACCCCTGGATCGCAAGGTAACCCTTGTAGACAGGCTTAACTACCTGATCCCAGAAAGGTGAAAGACTGTAACTGACCTCAGACCTCCACTCCCAAGCCTGAAGGTTAGATCTGCAACAAGATCGAAGGACAACACCCTAGCATTGAAATACCAAGGTATGACCAAGGGTAGATCCTACATGGAGAAGACCACAGTCTACAGAGATACTTGCAGGATCGGTCTTCCGAAAACCCTTAATCAGGGCAAAGGCTGAAAGCCTCGTAGCTCCTTGCAGAAACTAGAACTAGAGCAAACGCAACACTGAGCAAAGGAAGAAGGACATTCCCGCACTTCCAAACAGATGACCCAACCCAAAACAGGAAGGAAGAGACTAAGGGGTAAACATCCGGAAGAAACCGCAAGTGAGGACGCCAGGACCAAACAAAATCATTCCCTTAAAGGGGAGGGAAAGAAGTCTAGACTTAGAAGTCATATCCACAGACCATGACTTCAGCCAGAGCTCGACGGGTCTGAACAGAAAAAGCTGAAGCCTTAACATTTAGATGAAGAATCCTCCGTCACTAGTGTAATAACCGGAGAACTATACAAATAAAACATTTTATTCAAAAAAAATTGCACCTTTATATCCCAATGGCTGGGGCACTTATCCAGACAGTACAGATAGTTAGGACTCCTCTCTGATATATACCCGGTCAGGAAAGAATCACATGGTGCACAACGCAGGACTGCCCCTGCTATGAGAAAAAGCGTGCCAAGCTTGTAAGCTGCATGGCTCTCAGAGTGAAAGTGAAACCTGTATATTCCATAACAGCCTAAGCGCCCATAACATCTCACACATAAAATCAAACAAACATATAAGATTATTCCCCCCACCGTTCAATAATCCCCCTCAGGAGATATTAACCCTTGATTCTATACAGATAAAAGGAGTCACACTGCGTTATCATACATGTATAAAAAAATGAAACGATCTTACCAGAATCTGTGCTGTGGAACAGGAACATGGCCTTTCAAATGTGACAGGTTAGTAGCATCGCTCCTGACATGGACTTGAGAGCAGAAAGCAGGCAGAGAAACTCGTCAACGCTGATTGCTTATGGAGCTTTTAATCTGAGTCGGGATGGTTTCTCAGAAAGGCTCTCCCTGCATCTCCGCACTCTAACTTTCACCCATGCTCTCACTGAGAGGCTGACAGGACTACTTAAAACTCCAGTCCCATTGCGAAGAGTACTGCCCTCCATAAGAGACTACTCCAAATCTTCTGACACTTCTCTGCCAAACTCCTGTGACGAAAGGCAAAGAATGACTGGGGGATGAAGGGAGTGGGGGAGGTATTTAAGCCTTTGGCTAGGGTGTCTTTGCCTCCTCCTGGTGGCCAGGTTCTTAATTCCCACAAGTAATGAAGGAAGCAGTGGACTCTCCTTTTATTAAGATGGAAAAGGAATTAATTTCTTCAGACACCAAATTTCACCTCTTCCATTAACAGAGGCAAAGAGAATCACTGGGGATTATGGGTAGGGGAGTGACACTTCACAGCTTTGCTGTGGTGCTCTTTGCCTCCTCCTGCTGGCCAGGAGTGATATTCCCAATAGTAATTGGAATGACATTGTGGACTCTCCATATCTTAGGAAAGAAATAAGCTTAGTGCATATCTATGCAATTCATGTGGTTTACAACAAAACATGCTCTTGTATCCCCTCTACCTACTGCTTCCCATTCCTAAAAACCAGATCACATTCAAGGCCCATATACAGAGATGGCAGGAGCTCTGTTTATTCCAAGAAAATTGTTTGGGACAAGAAGTCACAATTTAAGGTTGGAGGAAAGGAGATTTAATCTCCTGCAAAGGAAATATTTTTTCACTGTAAGAGCAATAAAATTGTGGAACTCATTACCAAAGGAGGTAGTGAATGCTAATACCATAGATAAATTTAAAAATTGTTTGGATACATTTCTGTCTGGAAACAAAATTCATGGATATGATTGCTTGTATTAAATGAGTCAACTTTTAATGGGATTATTTAAGCTTAACTGGAGTTTTTTTGCAAGTATTTTACTGTATATTTGTATAGGATGAACTCGATGGACTTTTTTCAACCTCATCTACTATGTTACATTCTAGTAATGAATTTAACAGCTGGAATAAACAAAAGTTAACAGATTGTATTATAAATACTTGCTTGATTGACCTTTGGGATCTTTTACAGGAATCAAACCGGCTACAAAAATATCCTTAAAAGGGACATAAAGTCCAAAAATGTTCTTTCATGATTCATATAGAGCATACAATTTGAAACCCCTTTCCAATTTACTTTTATTATCATATTTTCTTCATTTTCTTGTTATCCTTTAGTGAAAAGCAGAGATGTAAGCTCAGGAGTGTGCATGTGACTGCAGCACTATATGGCAGCAGTTTTGCAACAATGTTATACATTTGCAAGAGCACTAGATGGCTGCACTTTTTCCTGTCATGTAGTGCTCCAGATAAGTGCACGCTACCTACTTAGGTATCTCTTCAACAAAAAATAACATGAGAATTAAGCAAATTTGATAATAGAAGTAAATTGAAATATTTTTTTAAATTGTATTCTCTGAGTAATGAAAGAAAATTTTTGGATTTTATGGATCCTCACTAATTCATTAGCGCATGTCATTTTAGCACTAACAACACTGCAAATCTGTGTTTAAACCCACCAAATGGGTTAAACACATAGTTTATGTACTGATCGTAAACTACTGAGCACTGCTTATCACAAGTGGACATGGCCAATGAGCCAATCTGATTGGGTCACTGCCTGTTTCCAGTTTGGACCAGTAGCTCTTGGTTCACGAGCAGTACTATGGAAATTTATTTATCCCCTTTGTGGGGGTTAAACACAAAGACTTGCAAAAGGTCCAATAAATACATAATCAAAAACACTTGTACACTAGTGGCTTTTTTTAACAGAAGTCATAACGTCATTTTAAAACATTACCTAATGATGTGTGTTCCAGTCACGTTATGCAGCATGTCACTAAGTGTTAGAAACAATCCCCGTACACTTTTCAGCTTTTGGGATGCGTCTGATAAAGGATATTGATAAATAATTTCTTGCTGTGAAATAAAACAAAACACTCATTAGTAATTTGCAATAGTTTAGATATGACTTATTACACAATTATTTGTGTTGCTCGTTCCACTCATGTTGGTTCCAACCATTCTACTTAGCATTAACCTACATCGAAACAAGCAAATAATCATTTGGTTCAGCATTTAGAGATTCTTAAACCTTAGATACGTTTAAAATTGATCTGCATAAATTTCTGGCTAGAAATAGAATTCAGGGATATGATTGATTGTGTTAAATTGGTCACCTTTTCATGGCATTAATGTAAGCTCAACTGGAGCTTTTTTGCAAGTATATTAAATTTGTATAGGTCGAACTCGATGGACTTCTATCTTTTTTCAACCTCATCTACTATGTTACTATGGTAAACCAATCCTGAGTGATGCATTCTTTTAAGGTTAAAACAGGTTATTACAATGTAATAGTGTGAAATTCAAACGTGTAATATAAAACTATTAATCTGATATAATGGTCTTATTCCGACTGCAGTAGTAACTGAGTGGTTGCTAAAAATATACCTCCTAAAAAGTATAATCACAGGGAGTGAGACCACATCACTACTCATAAAGCCGATGACAAATAAAACAATATTATTCAAAATAATACCTTCCTGAACAGAAGTCGCTGCCTGAAATTATTAGAGGAACTTGTTTGTATTAGAAAGGCAGTGCCGATCTTTCCAGGAATCAAGTAAACAGCTCCATCTATAAAATCTTGGAAGAGAGAAATAGTGCAGTGCTTTTAATAACTGACTAGCAATAATCAGAAAACCATACAAAAGCTTTTTATTCTATCAACATGTAACAAAGAATGAATACAAATAGCTTTCCAAATACTCTATATTCCGATTAATGCTGGTCATTTATTGTAGGTACTGCAATATTTCTGGTTCTATTTTCCAAGATTTAATAGAAGGAGCCTTTCTCTTGATTCCCGGGAAGATCAGCACCATATAACTCATTGGCTGTACATTGTAAGCTCCCTAGAGTGCATCCCTCCTTTCATTTTATAATTTGTTTTGTTTTAGTTTAATTTAGTTTTCTGTAGCTTTAAAAATAAATAAAATTAAAAATAATAAAATAGCTAAAGGCTTAATGGCACAGTAAAGTCAACATTAAACTGTCATGATCCGGACAGAGTATGCAATTTTAAACAACTTTTAAACTTCCATATAAAATTTGCTTATTTCTCTTGCTATCTTTTGTTTAAATGCATACCTAGGTATGCTCAAGAGCAGCAGTTCCCTACAAGGAACTAGCTGCTGATTAGAGGCTGCACATATGCGCCTCTGATCGTCGGCTCACCTGAGGCATTCAGCTAGCTCCCAATAGTGCACAGATATTACTTTGACAAAGAATATCAAGAAAATCAAGCAAATTTGTTAATAGAAGTGAGATGGAAAGCTGTCTAAAATTGCACGCTCTATTACACTGGTTTTCAATCCTGTCCCTCAGGCCTCCCCAACAGTCCAGGTTTTCAGGATTACCTTGGGTGAGAGCAGGTAAAATAACCATGGTTACTAATCAGCTGATTATTTCACCCGTGCTCTAGTTCAGATATCCTCACAATGCGGCCTGTTAGGGAGGTCTGAGGACAGGTTTGAAAAACAGTGCTCTATTAGAATCAAGAAAGATTTTATTTGGGTTTCATATCCCTTTAACCCAGAAAAGGAATATCAGTGCCACAAAAATGCTTAAGATTTATGTAATCCTAGCATACTGTACATTTCTGGAGGTATTTGAGACTTATCAACATAAAGCAGTTAAAGGGAAAGTAATTTAATAAACAAATTGAGTCATTACCAGATGCTACAAGCACCTTAGGCTCTCTGAGCAAGTGCTGTGTTTAAAATGCTGGTGCACGGTGCATACTTAAATACACTTTTGAAAAAGCTATAGCTATTATTAGAAGCATGTTTGCTAATACATGTATATTACAAAAATGCTTCTATGCAAACCTGGAATGCACCCGTGTGGATTGCCATTTTTGCTGGAATGTTCCTTTAATGATCTGATCACTTTTAACATTTATTTAAAGGGACATGAAACCCAAATTTTATCTTGTATGATTCATATAGTGCATACAATTTTAAATAACTTTCCAATTTATTTCTATAAACTACTTTGTTTCGTTCTCTTTGTATCCAGAAAAATGTGAGGTTTAATTTCATATTAATGAAGAAAAAGAAGAAAAAAAGCTTCCCCAAAAAAGGGGACATAAAAATTTGAAGAGAGGCTGAACTGCATATTCTTTACCATGTTGCAGGGTCAGATAGTTGTGTATAATCTTCTGTGCTGTGACCTGCTTATGTAGGATGAACTATTTACCAGAATGCAGTAAGATCCATTACAGTGTTCTGTTCTAATAGATCTTGATGTCAAGCGTTTATAGTTGTTGATCAGGATTATTATTATTATTTTTTTTTGGGGGGGTAGCTTTGATCTGTACATCTTGGTTCATATAATACGCTCTGAGAGATTTTGTGTATCACAGTTGTCTTTGACAGCTATTCCCAGATAAACAGAACAAACTAGAGAAGCTTTTACCATTCAGAAATCAAGAGGAATCTCGCTCTCATAAAACGTAACTTTTATTGTCCAGTTTAAAAGCTTCCAGGAGAAACACGCACAGATTACAAAACACGAACTTGTTACGCATTTTGGCAAAGAGCCAAGCTTTCGCAATTGCCTGACAAAATGGTCCATGCATATGTTCTAGGTATGTGCATATATTTGTTTTCTGCATTCTTTAAGTTAAACGAATGCCAAAAATGGCTGCAGGGTGCAGAATTTGGCTATTTTCAGCACCAGACATATTACAGAAAAAGTGTGACACACAAATATCAGTGCAATCCAGATATGTATATGTGATGCATTTTTACGCAAATAATAATATCTACTTGCATCTTAAGTTTACGCGCCCGTATGATTTTTACTGCTATTTAAAGGACAAATCAATGTTTAAATGCGATCAGTGTAGAAATTTATAACCTGGTTCACCAAATTGGTAAAAATGTATCAGCAGTGAAAGTGTTTATACAATGTTTGCAGAAAAGTTCTGAAAGTAGCAATGTATTCAAACAAGCAGCTGATGATTTAACTGTACCCAAAGCTTGTGCAGGAACACTCTTTCAAAAAGTGGATCATTTGAAACACATTAATTAGGAGAAAAGTCTACAGTACAGTGTCCCTTTAACATAATTCAATGTGCAAGAGAATAATCATCTTAATGTAAAATTAAAAAATGTACTTAAAAAAAGACCCTGCACACTCAAAGTAAAAACAGACAAGAAATAAGCAATGCCAAAACGATGTAACATTCATTTTCTTTTTTTATTTCTCTGTTACCTATAAAGGTTTTTAGATGAATGGAATTAAAATAAAAAAAATAAAAACAATTGTTTGTGTTTGTGTCAGACTCAGAAGAGCATACAGGTATATAAAAAATATAGGCATGAGCAAGCTGCAGCAGCAACATGGAGAAGAATCACTCAAATTATTTTTGGATTATTTTTTTTTAAGACTTTATGTTGTAATATAGGAGTCTCTCCTTCAAATACAGAACTCTGCAGAGCCAGATAAAAATCTCTCAAAGGGATATGAAACCCCTACAAATATTTTTTGATTCAGAGCATAACATTTTAAAAAGTTTCAAATTTACTTCTATTATCAAATTTGCTTTGTTCCTCTAATATTCTGTGTTGTAGAGATACTTAGGTTGGCATCTGGAGCACTACATGGCAGGGAATAGTGCTGCCCTCTAGTGCTCTTACAAATGGATAACATTATTGCAAAACTGCTGCCATTTAGGGCTCCTGAAATGGGCAGGCTCCTAAGCTTATGTCGCTGTTTTTAAACAAAAGAACAATGAATAGAAACAAATTAAAAAGTAGTTTAAAATCACATCTATCTGAATCATGAAAGAAAAATGTTGAGTTTCATATTCCTTCAAGCTAAAATCTGTATTTCTAAAATTCTTTAACCCCTTAACGACTTACAGGGTACATCCTACAAAAATAGGTCCTTAACGACCAAGGACGTACCCTGTACGTCGTCGGTGTTTCCAAGCGATCTGGAAGCGATCCTGATAGCTTCCAGCCGCTTTCTTGTTATTGCAGTGATGCCTCGATATTGAGGCATCCTGCAATAACATTTGTTAGCCACCAGATGCAGAGAGAGCCACTCTGTGGCCCTCTCTGCTTCAGCCATCGATGGCCACGATCGCTGGTGGGTGGGAGCCGATGTGGGCGGTCAATCGGTTATCAATTGGAGGATCTGTGTCGGGGGGGGCCGCCGGGGGTGCGTGCATTCACGGGGGCAGGTGGGAACGCTACACTATGACACATTTCATTTAGTGCATACGGTGGGAGAAAGGACTGGGGAGGGTGGGGATTTTTAGCTAAGGGATCTGAGAGGGGGTGGGGGGTTGGATATTGAGGGGGGCAGCTACACTAGAGAACATTTTTAAAAATAAAATTAAAAAATACATCATTTTATGGCAAACTGGGTACTGGAAGACAGCTGCCAGTACCCAAGATGGCGCACAATAAGGTAGAGGGGGAGGGTTAGAGAGCTGTTTGGGGGGGATCCTACACAGCAGAATACTTAAGATGGCGTGGGACAATTGTGGGGGAGGGAAGACAGCTGTTTGGGAGGGATCAGGAGGTGGGATGTATCAGGTGGGAGGCTGATCTCTACACTAAAGCTAAAATTAACCCTGCAAGCTCCCTAATTAACTCCTTCCCTGCTGGGCATAATACGTGTGGTGCGCAACGGCATTTAGCGCCTTCTAATTACTAAAAAGCAACGCCAAAGCCATATATGTCTGCCATATATTGCACAATCTGTTTGTAAATAATTTCAGTGAGAAACCTAAAATTGAGAAATTTTTTTTTTTTTTTTTATTTGATCGCATTTGGCGGTGAAATGGTGGCATGAAATATACCAAAATGGGCCTAGATCAATACTTTGGGTTGTCTACTGCTACACTAAAGCTAAAATTAACCCTACAAGCTCCCTATTTAACCCTTTCACTGCTGGGCATAATACACGTGTGGTGTGCAGTGGCATTTAGCGGCCTTCTAATTACCAAAAAGCAACGCCAAAGCCATATAAGTCTGCTATTTCTGAACAAAGGGGATCCCAGACAATCATTTACAACGATTTGCACCATCATTGCACAAGCTGTTTGTAAATCATTTCAGTGAGAAACCTAAAGTTTGTGAAACAATTTGTGAAAAAGTGAACAATTTTTTTTTATTTGATCGTATTTGGCGGTGAAATGGTGGCATGAAATATACCAAAATGGGCCTAGATCAATACTTTGGATTGTCTTCTAAAAAAATATATATACATTTCAGGGGATATTCAGGGATTCCTGGCAGATATCAGTGTTCCAAAGTAACTATCGCTAATTTGGAAAAAAAGTGGTTTGGAAATAGCAAAGTGCTACTTGTATTTATTGCCCTATAACTTACAAAAAAAGCAAAGAACATGTAAACATTGGGTATTTCTAAACTCAGGACAAAAAGTAAATTTATGCTTACCTGATAAATTAATTTCTTTTACGATATGATGAGTCCACGGATTTCATCCTTACTTGTTGGATATAAACTTCCTGCTAACCGGAAGTGGCAAAGAGCACCACAGCAGAGCTGTATATATAGCCCCTCCCTTCCCCTCAACCTCCAGTCATTCGGCCAAAGGTTATAATAAGAGAAAAGGAAAGGCTAAAAAGGTGCAGAGGTGACTGAAGTTTACAAAAAATAAAATAAATCTGTCTTAAAATAACAGGATGGGCCGTGGACTCGTCATATCGTAAAATAAATTAATTTATCAGGTAAGCATAAATTTACTTTTCTTTTACAAAGATATGACGAGTCCACGGATTTCATCCTTACTTGTGGGAAACCAATACCAAAGTAATAGGACACGGATGAAGGGGAGGGACAGGAACCTAAACGGAAGGCACCACTGCTTGAAGAACCTTTGCAAGCAATGCAAAGCCTGTAATTACATAGAGAGAATACGTTTTTTCTCTGATAGTAAAGGTAAAATATATAGAATCCGTTCTAAGATAACATGTAGGACGGATGGGCTGGTGTATCTTGCTAAATGTAACTGTCCACTGTACTATGTGGGCAAAACTACTAGGGCCCTACGTGATCGAACACTTGAACATATGAGAAATTGAACATGATGTTACCACTTCAAGTGTGGCAAGACACTTTACAGAGTATCATAACTCCTCTCCTAATTGTTTCAGATTAATTGGCATTGATAAAGTCAATCTAGGTATTCGTGGGGGCAATATAGACAAAATATTGCTTCAACGAGAAAGTAAGTGGATCTTCAATCTAGGAACCCTTACACCCTATGGCCTCAATGAAGAGAACAATTTCGGTCATTTTCTTTAAACCCTATTTATGCCAATATTATGTAAAATTTTACATTAGCATTACAGTGTCCCTCTAAGAGAATTCAGCAATCAAAAGGGCCTTTGAGTGGTCGGTCACTGTCACTTTAAGTGAGTCAGGTGTTTACTTTACACTAGCATCTATACAGCTTATAGTATGAATAAAAATACTGATAGGCAAGGATGTTTTAAGTATTTATTATGATGCTTAATATATAGCATTATTTGTAATAACAGTAACAGACGAGTTGGAATGGCACAATATATCAATTGTAAATATATTGACATTTGGAACCAAATTTCACCGGCCTTGTTTCCGGAGGCGGTAGCACACAGTATTGCCTTAAAAGAGGACACTACTATACTTCTCTATACAGTTGCCCGGATGAAGCCTAACTACAGGTGAAACGTACGTCGGCATATGCTCAGTTTGATTCTGAGCTCTTCTAAGAAGGACACACTCAGCGGCTCTAGCAGCATTCCAGGAGGATTCACTTTTGTGACGGTTTCCGTTCAAGCAGGAAGTGAGGCGGGTGTAGAAGGAGTGAGTGTCAGGATCACGACAACAGTCTGCGACACGGCTTGCGTGTACTGAGATTACTCGGTCTTCGGCCGTGAGTATGTATTAAGGAGCTCCTTCCATGATCACCCGGATCTCATACTATACAAGCTGCCGAGCTATAGGCTCGTGAAACCACATATCTTGGATTACAAATAAGCGGATATATTCAAAGTTAACCATTAACGGTTATTACCTACATCGCATGGACAGCAGCTACGTTGGCCAACCATAAGTATAACATATCAGTGCTGCTTACTATGAACTTGCTGCTAAATTACGCTGTTATTTAAGTGTGTTTTCTCCTTCATGTTTTTTCTTCCGTTATAATGTGTTATTGACAGGTATTAGACTGTACATACCTGCTTGTAAGCGTTATACCACATTTAGTGTTGTGAAAACTGTGCACAGTAGGTAGTTTATTGAGGTTGTAAACTACTGTCTACCAAGTAAAAATATTGGACTAAGAGTGCTGTTGTGAGATATCTTTTTTCCTTCATGAATATTACTGTTTTAGTTATATATCAGCACGGATATTATTATATTTCTATAGCCCTAACATATTATTTGAGTTTGAAGAACCTTTCTCCCAAAAATAGCCTCAGAAGAAGCAAAAGTATCAAATTTGTAAAATTTGGAAAAAGTATGAAGGGACGACCAAGTCGCAGCCTTACAAATCTGTTCAACAGAAGCATTGTTTTTAAAAGTCCATGTGGAAGCCAAAGCCCTTGTAGAATGAGCCGTAATTCTTTCAGGAGGGTGCTGTCCAGCAGTCTCATATGCCAGGCGGATGATACTTCTCAGCCAAAAAGAAAAAGAGGTAGCCGTAGCTTTCTGACCCCTACGCTTTCCAGAATAAACAATGAATAATGAAGATGATTGACGGAAATCCTTAGTTGCCTGTAAGTAAAACTTTAAGGCACGGACCACATCCAAATTATGCAACATACGCTCCTATATTCTTATTTGAAACAACCTTAGGAAGGAATCCAGGTTTGGTACGTAACACCACCTTATCAGAATGAAAAATGAGATAAGGCGAATCACACTGTAACGCTGAAAGCTCAGAAACTCGTCGAGCAGAAGAAATAGTAACCAAATACAGAACTTTCCAAGATAATAATTTTATATCTATGGAATGTAAAAGTTCAAACGGAACCCCTTGAAGAACTCGAAGAACTAAATTCAAACTCAAGGGAGGAGTAATTGGTCTAAATACAGGCTTAATTCTTGTTAGACCCTGACAAAAAGACTGAACATCTGCCAAACGTTTGTGAAACAAAATTGACAATGCAGAAATTTGTCCCTTTAAGGAACTAGCTGATAGGCCTTTCTCCAATCCTTCTTGGAGAAAAGACAGAATCTTAGGAATCCTAACTTTACTCCATGAGTAGCCCTTGGATTCACACCAGTGAAGATATTTACCCATATCTTATGATAGATCTTTCTAGTGACAGGCTTTCTAGCCTGTATCAAAGTACTGATAACAGAATCAGAGAATCCTCGCTTCGATAAAATCAAGCGTTCAATCTCCACGCAGTCAGCTGCAGATAAGTTAGATTTGGATGTTGGAAAGGACCTTGAATGAGAAGGTCCTGTCTCAAAGGAAGTTTCCACGGCGGTAGTGAAGACATGTCCACTAGATCCGCATACCAAGTCCTGCGTGGCCACGCAGGCGCTGTCAGGATCACCGAAGCTCTCTCCTGTCTGATTCGAGCAATCACGCGTGGAAGGAGAGGAAACAGTGGAAACACATAAGCTAGGCTGAACAACCAAGGCACTGCCAAGGCATCTATCAGTTCGGCCTGAGGATCCCTCGACCTGGATCCGTATCTTGGAAGCTTGGCATTCAGTTGAGATGCCATCAGATCCAATTCCGGTTTGACCCATCGGCGAATCAATGAGGCAAATACCTCCGGGTGGAGTTCCCACTTCCCCGGAAGAAAAGTCTGTCTGCTTAGAAAATCAGCTTCCAAGTTCTCTACACATGGGATGTAGATTGCTGACAGATGACAAAAGTGGGCCTCCACCCAACGGATTATTTTGGATACCTCTCTCATCGCTAAGAAACTCCTTGTTCCCCCCTGATGACTGATATAGGCCACAGTCGTGATGTTGTCCGACTGGAATCTGATGAATTTGGCCGAAGCCAACTGAGGACATGCTTGAAGCGCATTGGATATTGCTCTCAGTTCCAGAATATTAATTGGAAGTAGAAACTCTACCTGAGTCCAAACACCCTGAGCCTTCAGGGAATTCCAGACTGCACCCCAGCCTAGAAGACTGGCATCCGTTGTCACTATCACCCACGAGGGTCTGTGGAAACAAGTCCCCTGGGACAGATGATCCAGCGATAACCACCAAAGAATAGAGTCTCTGGTCTCTTGATCAAGATTTATCAGAGGAGATAAATTCGCATAGTCCCCATTCCACTGTCCGAGCATGCACAGCTGCAGTGGTCTGAGATGAAAGCAGGCAAACGGTATGATGTCCATTGCCGCAACCATTAATCCAATGACCTCCATACACTGAGCCACTGATGGCCGAGGAATGGACTGAAGTGCTCGGCAAGTATTTAGAATCTTTGTATTTCTGACCTCCGTCAGAAATATTTTCATGTCTACCGAGTCTATCAGAGTCCCCAAGAAGGGAGCCCTTTTCCGTGGAACTAGTAAACTCTTTTCTATGTTCACCTTCCAACCGTGAGTTCTCAGTAAAGACTATGTCAAAAAATACCCTCTGCACCTCGCCACAGCTCCTCTGTGGCGCCTACCTGCCCCCAGGGTACTTCGAAACAACTTTCCAACATTCCAGACCAGCTTGTACAGTGCTTGCTGCTGCCTAGCCTGAAGGAAGTGCGCATCTGAGCGGGCGAAAATAAGCCCCGCCCCTTAAGGTCAATGCCGGAGTAGGCCCAAACACAACCGCAAGGGAAAGCGGTTTTACACCTAAGTTATGCACAACCCAGTATAACCTCTCAAACACACCATTAAACATGATTTCAATGCCAAAAATAAAAACATAATAATGTCACAAAATGCCCATATAAAGTCAATCCTTTAGAAATAAAATCTAGGGCATCCAGTAATACCCCTCTTTGTAAATAGGATTACTGCTTACCCCATTCCCATACAGGGAAATAAACGTCAGTCATTTCTGATATACCAAGTCTCCTCAGAATAAAAAGTCTGCACATACCTTAATGCTGCTTGTAGCATGAAACCGGTCTCCACACTGAAGATGGTTACCTTCAGAAGTCTTGTGGGAACCAGCGTGGATCTTAGTTACAAATGCTAAGATCATCAACCTCAGGGCAGAAATCTTCTTCCATATCCCCCTGAGGAAAATAGTATGCACCGGTACCATTTAAAATAAAAAACTTCTTGATTGAAGAAACTAAAACTAACACCTCACTTTACCATGTCTTCCTAGTATAACACAGGCAAAGAGAATGACTGGAGGTGGAGGGGAAGGGAGGGGCTATATATATACAGCTCCGCTGTGGTGCTCTTTGCCACTTCCTGTTAGCAGGAGGTTAATATCCCACAAGTAAGGATGAAATCCATGGACTCGTCATATCTTTGTAAAAGAAATTTAGAAACTATTTAGCATGGATGTTTTTTGGTGGTTGTAGATGTGTAACAGATTTTGGGGGGGTCAAAGTTAGAAAAAAAATTCTAGTAAATTATAAGATATGATGAAAATAATGGTATCTTTAGAAAGTCCATTTAATGGCGAGAAAAATGGTATATAATATAAGTGGGTACAGTAAATGAGTAAGAGGTAAATTACAGCTAAACACAAACACTGCAGAAATGTAAAAATAGCCCTGGTCCCAAACGGTCAGAAAATGGAAAAGTGCTGTGGTCCTTAAAGGGTTAAGGGACCTTGCGTACTGATGAGACTTCAGATCAGTGGGCTATAGGTGAGCATGTAAGCTAAACAGACAACACCAAGTACACATTTAGTTTATTGACTATACTCTGGACTCACATTTATTAATAAAACACATCTGAAAGATTACATAACACAAATAAATTTAACAACTGTGCATCTGTTACTTTAAACATACAAGTAATTTCACTTCTACGTACTAATATAGTCTAAGAAAATTGCTCAGTTTGCATACCTGCTGTATAGCACTATCTGGAATATACATTATTCTGTAAAAACTATTTTAAAATTTAGAAGTAATCATGACCTCCAATAACTATATAATAAAAAAAAAGATTAAATAAGAACCCAGATCACAAGTTTTAGTTATTTATATTTGTTTTGTATTTTTTCAAATAATGTTCTGTTTAAGATATTTTAATATAAATTGGTTCCCAAATGATGCAGTATATCAGAAGCATAATACAAGTTACCGATTAGAAAAAAGTCCTGTTTTATTATATCTTCATAATATAGGAATTTCATGGAAAATGTGCATCACATCTGGATAGAATGACAAGCAATACGCCTTTTTATTTCCTATCATAAACTCAAAAAGCTAAATTAATTTAACTGTGAGTCTCAGTCTCTGTGTTAGAACATACTGGACAGCCCCAGATATTAAGAATAAAAGAAATAATAAAGATGGGTGATGATCTGTATTTTTTTTCTTCATTAACCCTTTAATGACCGGCCCATTTTTCAATTTTCTTAACCTTTATGACAATGGCTATTTTTAAATTTCCGCAGTGTTTGTGTTTAGCTGTAATTTTCCTCTTACTCATTTACTGTACCCACACATATTATATACCGTTTTTCTCGCCATTAAATGGACTTTCTAAAGATACCATTATTTTCATCATATCTTATAATTTACTATAAAAAAAATACAAAATATGAGGAAAAAAGGAAAAAAACACACTTTTTCTAACTTTGACCCCCAAAATCTGTTACACATCTACAACCACCAAAAAACACCCATTCTAAATAGTTTCTAAATTCTGTCCTGAGTTTAGAAATACCCACTGTTTACATGTTCTTTGCTTTTTTTTTGCAAGTTATAGGGCAAAAAATACAAGCAGCACTTTGCTATTTCCAAACCACTTTTTCAAAAACAAAATTTATGCTTACCTGATAAATTTATTTCTCTTGTGGTGTATCCAGTCCACGGATTCATCCATTACTTGTGGAATATTCTCCTTCCCAACAGGAAGCTGCAAGAGGATCACCCACAGCAGAGCTGTCTATATAGCTCCTCCCCTAACTGCCACCTCCAGTCATTTGACCGAAGACAAGCAAGAGAAAGGAGAAACTATAGGGTGCAGTGGTGACTGTAGTTTAAAAATAAAAAACACCTGCCTTAAAATGACAGGGCGGGCCGAGGACTGGATACACCACAAGAGAAATAAATTTATCAGGTAAGCATAAATTTTGTTTTCTCTTGTAAGGTGTATCCAGTCCACGGATTCATCCATTACTTGTGGGATACCAATACCAAAGCTATAGGACACGGATGAAGGGAGGGACAAGGCAGGCGCTTTAACGGAAGGCACCACTGCCTGTAAGACCTTTCTCCCAAAAATAGCCTCTGAATAAGCAAAAGTATCAAATTTGTAGAATTTAGAAAAAATATGAAGCGAAGACCAAGTCGCCGCCTTACAAATCTGCTCAACAGAAGCTTCATTTTTAAAAGCCCATGTGGAAGCCACCGCTCTAGTGGAATGAGCTGTAATTCTTTCAGGAGGCTGCTGGCCAGCAGTCTCATAAGCTAAGCGGATTATACTTCTTAACCAAAAGGAAAGAAGTTGCTGAAGCCTTTTGGCCTTTCCTCTGTCCAGAGTAGACAACAAACAATGCATATGTTTGACGAAAATCTTTAGTAGCTTGTAAATAAAAATTTAAAGCACGAACCACGTCAAGATTGTGTAATAGACGTTCCTTCTTTGAAGAAGGATTAGGACACAGTGACGGAACAACAATCTCCTGATTGATATTCTTATTAGATACCACCTTAGGAAGAAACCCAGGTTTGGTACGCAAAACTACCTTATCTGCATGGAAGATCAGATAAGGGGAATCACACTGCAAGGCAGATAACTCTGAAACTCTTCGAGCCGAAGAGATAGCTACCAAAAACAGAACTTCCCAAGATAAAAGCTTAATATCTATGGAATGCAGAGGTTCAAACGGAACCCCTTGAAGAACTTTAAGAACTAAATTTAAACTCCATGGCGGAGCAACAGGTTTAAACACAGGCTTGATTCTAACTAAAGCCTGACAAAACGCCTGAAAGTCTGGAACATCCGCCAGACGCTTGTGCAAAAGAATAGACAGAGCAGAAATCTGTCCCTTTAAGGAACTAGCTGACAATCCCTTCTCCAATCCTTCTTGGAGAAAAGATAATATCCTGGGAATCCTGACTTTACTCCATGAGTAACCCTTGGATTCACACCAATGAAGATATTTACACCATATCTTATGATAGATTTTCCTGGTGACAGGCTTTCGAGCCTGAATTAAGGTATCAATGACCGATTCGGAGAAACCACGTTTTGATAAAATCAAGCGTTCAATCTCCAAGCAGTCAGACGCAGAGAAATTAGATTTGGATGGTTGAAAGGACCCTGAAGTAGAAGGTCCTGCCTTAGCGGAAGAGTCCATGGTGGAAGGGATGACATGTCCACCAGATCTGCATACCAAGTCCTGCGTGGCCACGCAGGTGCTATCAAAATCACCGAAGCTCTCTCCTGCTTGATCTTGGCAATCAGACGAGGGAGCAGAGGAAACGGTGTAAACACATAAGCCAGGTTGAAAGACCAAGGCGCTGCTAGAGCATCTTTCAGTGCTGCCTTGGGATCCCTGGACCTGGATCCGTAACAAGGAAGCTTGGCGCTCTGACGAGACGCCATGAGATCCAGTTCTGGTTTGCCCCAAAGTTGAATCAACTGTGCAAACACCTCCGGATGGAGTTCCCACTCCCCCGGATGAAAAGTCTGTCGACTTAGAAAATCCGCCTCCCAGTTCTCTACTCCTGGGATATGGATAGCTGATAGATGGCAAGAGTGAACCTCTGCCCATAGAATTATTTTTGAAACCTCCAACATTGCTAGGGAACTCCTTGTTCCCCCTTGATGGTTGATGTAGGCTACAGTCGTGATGTTGTCCGACTGAAATCTGATTAACCTGACCGCAGCTAGATGAGGCCAAGCCTGAAGAGCATTGAATATCGCTCTTAGTTCCAGAATGTTTATCGGAAGGAGTGTCTCCTCCTGAGTCCACAAGCCCTGAGCCTTCAGGGAGTTCCAGACTGCACCCCAGCCCAGAAGTCTGGCATCTGTCATTACTATTGTCCAATCTGGCCTGCGGAAGGTCATACCCTTGGACAGATGGACCCGAGATAACCACCAGAGAAGAGAATCCCTGGTCTCTTGATCCAGATTTAGTAGAGGGGACAAATCTGACTGAGCATGCAGAGTTGCAGCGGTCTGAGATGTAGGCGGGCAAACGGCACTATGTCCATTGCCGCTACCATTAAGCCGATTACTTCCATACACTGAGCCACTGAAGGGCGAGATGTAGAATAAAGAACACGGCAGGAATTTAGAAGTTTTGACAACCTGGCCTCTGTCAGGTAAATCTTCATTTCTACAGAATCTATCAGAGTTCCTAGGAAGGAAACTCTTGTGAGAGGGGATAGAGAACTTTTTTCTTCGTTCACTTTCCACCCATGCGACCTCAGAAATGCCAGAACAATGTCTGTTTGGGACCTGGCGATTTGAAAATTCGACGCCTGTATTAGAATGTCGTCTAGGTAAGGGGCTACTGCTATACCCCGCGGCCTTAGGACCGCTAGGAGTGACCCCAGAACCTTCGTAAAGATTCTTGGTGCAGTAGCTAACCCAAAGGGAAGAGCCATACACTGGTAATGCCTGTCTAGGAAGGCGAACCTGAGAAACCGATGATGATCTCTGTGTATCGGAATGTGCAGATAAGCATCCTTTAAGTCCACGGTAGTCATATATTGACCCTCCTGGATCATAGGTAGGAAGGTTCGAATAGTCTCCATCTTGAACGATGGGACCCTGAGAAATTTGTTTAGGATCTTGAGATCTAAGATTGGTCTGAAGGTTCCCTCTTTCTTGGGAACCACAAACAGATTTGAATAGAAGCCTTGCCCCTGTTCCTCCTTTGGAACTGGGTGGATCACTACCATAACTAGGAGGTCTTGAACACAATGTAAGAATGCCTCTCTCTTTATCTGGTTTGCAGATAATTGTGAGAGATGAAATCTTCCTTTTGGGGAAGAAGCTTTGAAGTCCAGAAGATATCCCTGGGACACAATTTCCAACGCCCATGGATCCTGGACATCTCTTGCCCAAGCCTGGGGGAAGAGAGAAAGTCTGCCCCCTACTAAATCCGTTACCGGATCGGGGGCTGATCTTTCATGCTGTCTTAGAGGCAGCAGCAAGTTTTTTGGCCTGCTTTCCTTTGTTCCAAGCCTAGTTAGGTCTCCAGACCGGCTTGGACTGGGCAAAATTTCCCTCTTGTTTTGTATTAGAGGAAGTTGAAGCTGCGCCACTCTTGAAGTTTCGAAAGGCACGAAAATTAGGCTGTTTGGTCCTTAATTTGTTGGACCTATCCTGAGGAAGGACGGGACCTTTTCCTCCAGTAATATCAGAAATGATCTCCTTCAGTCCAGGCCCGAATAGGGTCTGCCCCTTGAAGGGAATGTTGAGAAGCTTAGACTTTGAAGTAACGTCAGCTGACCAGGATTTAAGCCATAGCGCCCTACGCGCTTGAATAGCAAAACCTGAGTTCTTAGCCATTATTTTCAACGGCGTCAGAAACAAATGAATTGGCTAGCTTAAGAGCTTTAAGCTTGTCAAGGATATCATCCAATGGGGTTTCTGCCTGTAGAGACTCTTCTAAAGACTCAAACCAGAAGGCCGCAGCAGCAGTGACAGGGGCAATGCATGCAAGGGGCTGGAGAATAAAACCTTGTTGAATAAAAATTTTCTTAAGGTAACCCTCTAATTTTTTGTCCATTGGATCTATAAAAGCACAACTGTCCTCGACAGGGATAGTTGTAAGCTTTGCTAGAGTAGAGACTGCTCCCTCCACCTTAGGGACCGTTTGCCACAAGTCCCGTGTAGCGGCATCTATGGGAAACATCTTTTTAAAAAAAGGAGGGGGAGAGAACGGTACACCTGGTCTATCCCATTCCTTAGTAATAATTTCTGAAAACCTCTTAGGTATTGGAAAAACATCAGTGTAAACAGGCACTGCGTAGTATTTATCCAATTTACACAATTTCTCTGGGACTACAATGGCGTCACAGTCATCCAGAGTTGCTAAAACCTCCCTGAGCAACATGCGGAGGTGTTCAAGCTTAAATTTAAATGTAGACATATCAGAATCAGGTTGAAGTGTCTTCCCTGAGTCAGAAAAATCATCCACAGATAGAAGCTCTCCTTCTTCGGCTTCTGCACATTGTGAGGGTATATCGGACATAGCTACTAAAGCGTCAGAGAACTCTGTATTTTTTCTAGCCCCAGAGCTTTCTCGCTTTCCTTGTAACCCTGGCAGTTTGGACAATACTGCTGTAAGAGCATGATTCATAACTGCCGCCATGTCTTGTAAAGTATACGCAATGGGTGCGCTAGATGTACTTGGCGCCCCTTGAGCGGTAGTTAAAGGCTCTGACACGTGGGGAGAGTTAGTCGGCATAACTTCCCCCTTGCCAATTTCCTCTGGTGATAAATCTTTTAAAGCCAGATTATAATCTTTATAACTTATAGTAAGATCAGTGCATTTGGTACACATTCTAAGAGGGGGTTCCACAATGTCTTCTAAACATAATGAACAAGGAGTTTCCTCTATGTCAGACATGTTTAACAGACTAGTAATGAGACCAGCAAGCTTTGAAAACACTTTAATGTGAAAAAGCAGAATATAAAAAACGGTACTGTGCCTTTAAGGGAAAAAAAACAAACACAAAAACTGCAAAACAGTGAAAAAAGCAGTTAACTATGAAATTTTTACAATGTATATAAATAGACTAAAATAGCATTGCACCCACTTGCAAATGGATGATTAACCCCTCAGGTTCAAAAACGAAGCAAAAAAACGGTAAAAACCGTTATAACAGTCACAAGCAAACTGCCACAGCTCTACTGTGGCTCCTACCTTCCCATAAAACAACTTTTGTAGGCACAAAAACCCTTTACAGAGGTCCAATATGACAGGGGACTCCTTCAGGGAAGCTGGATGTCTCAGAATGTAAAAAACAACTGCGCAATTAGAGCGTGAAAATAGGCCCCTCCCACCATGCACTCAAAGTCAGAGGGCCTTAAAAAACATAATTTATGCTTACCTGATAAATTTATTTCTCTTGTAGTGTATCCAGTCCACGGATCATCCATTAGTTATGGGATATTCTCCTTCCCAACAGGAAGTTGCAAGAGGATCACCCACAGCAGAGCTGCTATATAGCTCCTCCCCTCACTGTCATATCCAGTCATTCGACCGAAACAAGACGAGAAAGGAGAAACCATAGGGTGCAGTGGTGACTGTAGTTTAATTAAAATTTAGACCTGCCTTAAAAGGACAGGGCGGGCCGTGGACTGGATACACTACAAGAGAAATAAATTTATCAGGTAAGCATAAATTATGTTTTCTCTTGTTAAGTGTATCCAGTCCACGGATCATACATTACTTATGGGATACCAATACCAAAGCTAAAGTACACGGATGATGGGAGGGACAAGGCAGGATTAAATGGAAGGAACCACTACCTGAAGAACCTTTCTCCCAAAAACAACCTCCGAAGAAGCAAAAGTATTAAATTTGTAAAATTTTGAAAAGGTGTGAAGCGAAGACCAAGTCGCAGCCTTGCAAATCTGTTCAACAGAGGCCTCATTTTTAAAGGCCCAGGTGGAAGCCACAGCTCTAATAGAATGAGCTGTAATCCTTTCAGGGGGCTGCTGTCCAGCAGTCTCATAGGCTAATCGAATTATGCTCCGAAGCCAAAAGGAAAGAGAGGTTGCCGAAGCTTTTTGACCTCTCCTCTGTCCAGAGTAAACGACAAACAGGGAAGATACTTGGCGAAAATCTTTAGTAGCTTGTAAATAAAACTTCAAGGCACGGACTACGTCCAGATTATGTAAAAGACGTTCCTTCTTTGAAGAAGGATTGGGACACAATGATGGAACAACAATCTCTTGATTGATATTCTTGTTAGAAACCACCTTAGGTAAAAACCCAGGTTTGGTACGCAGAACTACCTTATCTGCATGAAAAATCAGATAAGGAGAATCACATTGTAAGGCAGATAGCTCAGAGACTCTTCAAGCCGAGAAAATAGCCATCAAAAACAGAACTTTCCAAGATAAAAGTTTAATATCAATGGAATGAAGGGGTTCAAACGGAACTCCTTGAAGAACTTTAAGAACCAAGTTTAAGCTCCACGGGGGAGCAACAGTTTTAAACACAGGCTTAATTCTAACCAAAGCCTGACAAAATGCCTGGACGTCTGGAATCTCTGCCAGACGCTTGTGCAAAAGAATAGACAGAGCAGAAATCTGTCCTTTTAAAGAACTAGCTGATAATCCTTTGTCCAAACCCTCTTGGAGAAAGAACAATATCCTAGGAATCCTAACCTTACTCCATGAGTAATTCTTGGATTCACACCAATAAAGATAATTACGCAATATCTTATGGTAGATTTTCCTGGTGACAGGCTTTCGTGCCTGTATTAAGGTATCAATGACTGACTCGGAGAAGCCACGCCTTGATAGAATCAAGCGTTCAATCTCCATGCAGTCAGTCTCAGAGAAATTAGATTTGGATGATTGAAAGGACCTTGTATTAGAAGGTCCTGTCTTAGAGGCAGAGTCCATGGTGGAAAGGATGACATGTCTACTAGGTCTGCATACCAGTTCCTGCGTGGCCACGCAGGCGCTATCAGAATCACCGATGCTCTCTCCTGCTTGATTTTGGCAATCAGTCGAGGGAGCAGAGGAAACGGTGGAAACACATAAGCCAGGTTGAAGAACCAAGGAGCTGCTAGAGCATCTATCAGCGTCGCTCCCGGGTCCCTGGACCTGGATCCGTAACAAGGAAGCTTGGCGTTCTGGCGAGACACCATGAGATCCAGTTCTGGTTTGCCCCAACGATGGATCAGTTGAGCAAACACCTCCGGATGGAGTTCCCACTCCCCCGGATGAAAAGTCTGACGACTTAGAAAATCCGCCTCCCAGTTCTCTACGCCTGGGATGTGGATCGCTGACAGGTGGCAAGAGTGAGACTCTGCCCAGCGAATTATCTTCGAGACTTCTAACATCGCTAGGGAACTCCTGGTTCCCCCTTGATGGTTGATGTAAGCCACAGTCGTGATGTTGTCCGACTGAAATCTGATGAACCTCAGGGTTGCTAACTGAGGCCAAGCTAGAAGGGCATTGAATATTGCTCTTAACTCCAGAATATTTATTGGGAGGAGTTTCTCCTCCTGAGTCCACGATCCCTGAGCCTTCAGGGAGTTTCAGACTGCGCCCCAACCTAGAAGGCTGGCATCTGTTGTTACAATCGTCCAATCTGGCCTGCAAAAGGTCATACCCTTGGACAGATGGACCCGAGATAGCCACCAGAGAAGAGAATCTCTGGTCTCTTGATCCAGATTTAGTAGAAGGGACAAATCTGAGTAATCCCCATTCCACTGACATCGCATGCATAATTGCAGCGGTCTGAGATGCAGGCGCGCAAATGGCACTATGTCCATTGCCGCTACCATTAAGCCGATTACTTCCATGCACTGAGCCACTGACTGCCGTGGAATGGAATGAAGGACACGGCAAGCATTTAGAAGTTTTGATAACCTGGACTCAGTCAGGTAAATTTTGATCTCTACAGAATCTATAAGAGTCCCTAGGAAGGTGACTCTTGTGAGTGGGGATAGAGAACTCTTTTCCACGTTCACTTTCCACCCATGCGACCTCAGAAATGCCAGAACTATCTCTGTATGAGACTTGGCAATTTGAAAGCTTGACGCCTGTATCAGGATGTTGTCTAGATACGGAGCCACCGCTATGCCTCGCGGTCTTAGAACCGCCAGAAGTGAGCCCAGAACCTTTGTAAAAATTCTCGGGGCTGTGGCCAACCCGAAGGGAAGCGCTACAAATTGGTAATGCCTGTCTAGAAATGCAAACATTAGGAACCGATGATGATCTTTGTGAATCGGTATGTGAAGGTAGGCATCCTTTAAGTCCACTGTGGTCATGTACTGACCCTCTTGGATCATGGGTAGGATGGTCCGAATAGTTTCCATTTTGAATGATGGAACTCTGAGGAATTTGTTTAAGATCTTTAGATCCAAGATTGGTCTGAAGGTTCCCTCTTTCTTAAAACCACAAACAGATTTGAATAAAACCCTTTCCCTGTTCCGTCCGCGGAACTGGATGGATCACTCCCATTACTAGGAGGTCTTGCACACAGCTTAGGAATGCCTCTTTCTTTATCTGGTTTGCTGATAACCTTGAAAGATGAAATCTCCCTTGTGGAGGAGAAGCTTTGAAGTCCAGAAGATATCCCTGAGATATGATCTCCAACGTCCAGGGATCCTGAACATCTCTTGCCCACGCCTGGGCGAAGAGAGAAAGTCTGCCCCCCACTAGATCCGTTTCCGGATATGGGGCCGTTCCTTCATGCTGTCTTGGGGGCAGCAGCAGGTTTTCTGGCCTGCTTGCCCTTGTTCCAGGACTGGTTAGGTTTCAAGGCCTGTCTGGAATGTGAGCAACAGTTCCCTCCTGTTTTGAAGCGGAGGAAGTTGATGCTGCTCCTGCCTTGAAATTTCGAAAGGCACGAAAATTAGACTGTTTGGCCTTTGATTTGGCCCTGTCCTGAGGAAGGGTATGACCCTTGCCTCCAGTAATGTCAGCAATAATTTCCTTCAAGCCAGGCCCGAATAAGGTCTGCCCCTTGAAAGGAATGTTGAGTAATTTAGACTTTGAAGTCACGTCAGCTGACCAGGATTTAAGCCATAGCGCCCTACGCGCCTGGATGGCGAATCCGGAATTCTTAGCCGTTAGTTTAGTCAAATGAACAATGGCATCAGAAACAAATGAGTTAGCTAGCTTAAGCGTTCTAAGCTTGTCAATAATTACCTCCAGTGGAGCTGTATGGATGGCCTCTTCCAGGGCCTCAAACCAGTGACAGGCTCAATGCATGCAAGGGGCTGCAAAATAAAACCTTGTAGAATAAACATTTTCTTAAGGTAACCCTCCAATTTTTTATCCATTGGATCTGAAAAAGCACAACTGTCCTCAACCGGGATAGTGGTACACTTTGCTAAAGTAGAAACTGCCCCCTCCACCTTAGGGACCGTCTGCCATAAGTCCCGTGTAGTGGCGTCTATTGGAAACATTTTTCTAAATATAGGAGGTGGGGAAAAGGGCACACCGGGTCTATCCCACTCCTTGCTAATAATTTCTGTAAGCCTTTTAGGTATAGGAAAAACGTCAGTACACACCGGCACCGCATAGTATCTATCCAGCCTACACAATTTCTCTGGAATTGCAACTGTGTTACAGTCATTCAGAGCAGCTAATACCTCCCCAAGCAATACATGGAGGTTCTCAAGCTTAAATTTAAAATTAGAAATCTCTGAATCAGGTTTCCCCGAGTCAGAGATGTCACCCACAGAATGAAGCTCTCCGTCCTCATGTTCTGCATACTGTGACGCAGTATCAGACATGGCTCTTACAGCATTTGCGCGCTCTGTATCTCTCCTAACCCCAGAGCTATCGTGCTTGCCTCTTAATTCATGCAATCTAGATAATACCTCTGACAGGGTATTATTCATGACTGCAGCCATATCCTGCAAGGTAATCGCTATGGGCGTCCCTGATGTAATTGGCGCCATATTAGCGTGCGTCCCCTGAGCGGGAGGCGAAGGGTCTGACACGTGGGGAGAGTTAGTCGGCATAACTTCCCCCTCGACAGAACCCTCTGGTGATAATTCTTTTATAGATAAAGACTGATCTTTACTGTTTAAGGTGAAATCAATACATTTAGTACACATTCTCCTATGGGGCTCCACCATGGCTTTCAAACATAATGAACACGTAGGTTCCTCTGTATCAGACATGTTTAAACAGACTAGCAATGAGACTAGCAAGCTTGGAAAACACTTAAAACAAGTTTACAAGCAATATAAAAAAACTTTACTGTGCCTTTAAGAAACACAAATTTTTACAGTGTATGTAACAAGTTAGCAGAGCATTGCACCCACTTGCAAATGGATGATTAACCCCTTAATACCAAAAACGGAATAACAAATGACAAAAACGTTTTTTAAACAGTCACAACAACTGCCACAGCTCTACTGTGGCTTTTTACCTCCCTCAATACGACTTTTGAAGCCTTTTGAGCCCTTCAGAGAAGTCCTGGAACATGCAGGAAGAAGCTGGATGTCTGTGTCTGTAATTTTTGCTGTGCAAAAAAGCACTAAAATAGGCCCCTCCTACTCATATTACAACAGTGGAAAGCCTCCAGGAACTGTTTCTAGGCAAAATTCAAGCCAGCCATGTGGAAAAAACTAGGCCCCAATAAGTTTTATCACCAAACATATATAAAAAACGATTAAACATGCCAGCAAACGTTTTAAAATACACTTTTATAAGAGTATGTATCTCTATTAATAAGCCTGATACCAGTCGCTATCACTGCATTTAAGGCTTTACTTACATTACTTCGGTATCAGCAGCATTTTCTAGCAAGTTCCATCCCTAGAAAAATATTTTAACTGCACATACCTTATTGCAGGAAAAACTGCACACTATTCCCCCTCTGAAGTTACCTCACTCCTCAGAATATGTGAGAACAGCAAAGGATCTTAGTTACTTCTGCTAAGATCATAGAAAACGCAGGCAGATTCTTCTTCTAAATACTGCCTGAGATAAACAGTACACTCCGGTACCATTTAAAAATAACAAACTTTTGATTGAAGAAATAAACTAAGTATAAAACACCACAGACCTCTTACGATCTCCATCTTTATTGAGAGTTGCAAGAGAATGACTGGATATGACAGTGAGGGGAGGAGCTATATAGCAGCTCTGCTCTGGGTGATCCTCTTGCAACTTCCTGTTGGGAAGCAGAATATCCCATAAGTAATGGATGATCCGTGGACTGGATACACTTAAGAGAAAACTATTCCTAGGAGTAAAATAACAGCCATGTGGAAAACTAGACCCCAAATAAAGATTTATCACCTCAGTAAAAAACGTTCCTTTATATATATAACGTTTTACATACTAAGCCATAATAGAAAGTAATATGAAAATTACCCTTTACTGCAAGCATGATGCCAGTCGTTATCAAATCACTGCAATCAGGCTTACCGTAACTATATCAGGCACTGTCAGCATTTTCTAGTTCTTATCATCCTCTAGAAAAAATATACTGAACATACCTCAGAGCAGGTAATCCTGCAGGCCATTCCCCCAGCTGAAGTTTCCCCATACTCTTCAGTTATTTGTGAGAACAGCAGTGGACCTTAGTTACAACCTGCTAAGATCATCAAAAACCTCAGGCAAATTATTCTTCTAATTTCTGCCTGAGGTAAAAAAACAGTACAACGCCGGCACCGTTTAAAAATAAACTTTTGATTGAAGATAAACTACACTAATTCACCACATCTCTCTAGCTACTTCCCTTATCGAGAGCGCCAAGAGAATGACTGGGGGTGGCAGTTAGGGGAGGAGCTATATAGACAGCTCTGCTGTGGGTGATCCTCTTGCAGCTTCCTGTTGGGAAGGAGAATATCCCACAAGTAATGGATGAATCGGTGGAGTGGATACACCTTACAAGAGAAATTAGCGCTAGTTACATTGGAACACTGATATCTTTCAGGAATCCCTGAATATCCCTTGACATGTATATATTTTTATTTAGAAGACATCCCAAAGTATTGATCTAGGCCCATTTTGGTATATTTCATGCCACAATTTCACTGCCAAATGCGATCAAATAAAAAAAATCGTTGACTTTTTCACAATTTTTTTCACAAACTTTATGTTTCTCGCTGAATTTATTTACAAACAACTTGTGCAATTATGGCATAAATGGTTGTAAATGCTTCTCTGGGATCCCCTTTGTTCAGAAATAGCAGACATATATGGCTTTGGCGTTGCTTTTTGGTAATTAGAAGGCCGCTAAATGCCGCTGCACACCACACGTGTATTATGCCCAGCAGTGAAGGGGTTAACTAGGGAGGTTGTAGGGAGCTTTTAGGTTTAATTTTAGCTTTAGTGTAGTAGACAACACAAATTATTGATCTAGGCCCATTTTGGTATATTCCATGACACCATTTCACCGCCAAATACGATCAAATAAAAAAAAAACTACAATTTTTCACAATTTTAGGTTTCTCACTGAAATGATTTGCAAACATCTTGTGCAATTATGGAACAAATGGTTGTAAATGCTTCTCTGGGATCCCCTTTGTTCAGAAATAGCAGACATATATGGCTTTGGTGTTGCTTTTTGGTAATTAGAAGGCCGCTAAATGCTGGTGCGCACCACACTTGTAATATACCCAGCAGTTAAGGGGTTAATTAGGTAGCTTGTAGGGTTAATTTTTAGCTTTACTGTAGAGATCAGCCTCTCACCTGACACATCCCACCCCCTGACCTCCCTCAAACAGCTCTTTTCCCTCCCCCACCTCACAATTGTCACCGCCATCTTAAGTACTGGCAGAAAGTCTGCCAGTACTGAAATAAAAATCTTTTTTTTTTTTTTTTTCATACAGTCTGCAGTCTGCATCCCCCCTTACCGCACAACCTCCCTGATCCCCCCATACATGGACTCTCCCCACCATGAAAAATTAATTTATCAGGTAAGCATAAATTATGTTTTCTTTCATAAAGGTGGTGAGAGTCCACAATCCATTACTCCTGGGAACTAATACCCAAGCTTTGGAGTCCATGAGAAATTAGAAATAAGGGCGTTATAAAAAGATCATCTTTTTTCACAGTGAAACAAAATCCACAACCCAAATAGAACCCAAAGGGGCATATGTATCAAGCTCCGAATGGAGCAGTTATGAAGCAGCGGTCACAAGGACCGCTGCTCCATAACATGTCCGCCTGCTCTGAGCAGACTGACAGACATCACCGGAAATCAACCCGATCGAGTACGATCGGGTTGATTGACACCCCCATGCTGGTGGCGAGCTGCTGGTGCAATGCTGAATACTTCGTATTCAGCGAAGTCTGGCGGACCTGATCCGCACGGTCGGATCAGGTCCGCCAGACTTTAATAAATATGCCCCCAAGAATAAACAGGGTAATGTGCAATTAAAAAGACCAACAGGCAAAAACAAAAATGATCCTAGGACAAATGCATGAAAAACTACCAAAGGCTACCTTACAAAGGCTACCAAAAAACTTCAAAATCAAAGAATTTAGTAAAAGTATACAAAAAAGACCAAGAAGCAACCTTGCAAATTTGGTAAACAAAAGCCTCATTCTAAAAAGCCCAAGAAGTGAAAACTGATCTGGTATAATAAGCAGAAATCCCTCTCAGTCAGTGGCGACTCTAGGAACAATATATAGGGGGGGCACATAAGATACCACAGTCAAAACTGGGGGGGCACTAATAATTTTCACCACTAAATCATACCACTGAAAAAAACTATATATATATATGTAAAATAGGATTCCAAAATACCAGAGTAATGTGGTATGCAATGATATCTTTTATTGTACTAACCTAATACTTAAAAGACAAGCTGTCAAGAGATTTCCTTTCTTCCTCATGTATTGCTTCAGACCTGAGAAAGAGAGGAAAACTCTCAAAAGCTTTTCTTTATAGTTTAAAGCAATTTCAGCAAACACCAGACCTCTGTAAATAATCCCCTATATTAAATATATCACTAATGAAGACCAATGAACAGACAGACCCTGAGTGTTTGTTGATGTGTGTGTGTAACTAATACTAAGTACCATGTACTAATTTTACACAGCCAGCCACTTCCTACTTCAAAATGAAAATTAGACACACTCAGGCACACAAATAGACACATTCATACACACACACACACACACACACACAGACAAGCACACTCAAATACACACATTTAGACAGGCACATTCAGAGACACATACAGGTACACTCAAAGACACATAGACAGGCACAATCAAAGACACACTCAGACAAATACACACTCAGGGACACCCATTCAGGCACACTCAAAAACACACACTCAGACACACAAACAGCCAACCTTAGATTTAGATTCAAGCCAATGAAACATAGCTTGCCTCCGATCAGAAATGCAGTAGTGATTGATAAATATACAATAAAATAGAAGATTTAACTTATTGTAAACTAGAGCAGTCTTACATAATGCCATAATACATCTAATACCTAAAAATATAATCCCACAATCATTAATAGAACAAGACTATGGCCTCCAATCCAAACTAAAACATCTATCCAATATACATCATGTGCAAATAAAATGCATCAAGCTACAAATACAGTTACCACAATCTGGTGCATAATTCTCAGCAATATACATTTATCATGTGAAAATAAAGTGCATACCCTGATTAAACTAAACACATCCACCATACGCGCAGTATACAAGCTGCAAACGCATTGAACATTAGCATGAAGTGCAAATTGTGAGCACATAGGCCATGCAAACCAAGTGTGCGTTTTACCAAGTGTTATTTAGTACACAGCACAAAATAAACCTCTGAGTGGAGGATCTCTCAATGATTACATAGTCTGGTTATTAAATATATCCCAAAGCAATCCATATTGCAATTTCAAGTGTCCATATTCACCCTTAGTTAGATAGACAGTTACCTATGAACTAGGGATGCACAATTTTTTAATGACCGAGTATGAGTGCCAATCCTTTTTTTTTTTTTAGGTACTTGCTGATACCAATACTTTTTTTTGTAATGTCATGTGTCAGAGAGTAGGGGACCTAGCAAGCCAATGTATTTTTACATTGGCTTGCTATTCAGATAAGGTAGTGATTATGGCATGTAGTCATTCTCAATACCTGATCTGTGGCTATTACTTTAATACCTGTAATTGTCCAGTTACAGCGGATCCCAGAAGGCACTGGGATCAGCTGTCACTCAGGGCTTCTGATGGCTGTGACTGGTTGTTACAGACATCAGAAGCATTGGGCAGCTATTTAGAGCTGTTACTAAATGCCTCTAAGCAGTGGCACTTAGTAACAGCTCTGTACATGCTGGGATGTCACACATCCCAGCATGTACAGGCTGTCTGAGATTGATAGGAGTGTGATTGCTATTAGCAATCACACTCCTATCATGCCCAGGCAGACAGTACATAGTGGAATCTAACTGATTCCAGCATGTTCAGCCCTGTACATACTGGAATCACTCAGATTCCAGCATCTACAGGCTGCCTGATAGTGATAGCTGTAGATGGGGTATAGGGGTTGTATTGGGGATATAGGGGCTGTAGTGAGGGGATAGAGGCTGTATTGGTGGTATAGGGGCTGTAGTGAGGTAGAGGGTTTAGGGGTTGTAGTAAGGGGATAGGAGCTGTATTGGGGGTATAGGGGCTGTAGTGGACATAGTATTATTACACAGATGCATACATATACAAATTAGTTTGTAGTAATCCCCCTGACTAATTGGTAAGTGTATATATCACTGCACAATAAAAATGCATATATATATATATATATATACTGTATATATACACCCAGACACACACATATATATATATATATATATATATATATATATATATATATATATATATATATATATATATATATATATATATATATATATATATATATATATATATATATATAAAAAATCTTCAAATAAATAAAACCTTCATGATAGCATAGTATGACTGCATAATGAAATTTAATATTTGGAAAAGATATTTGAGCCCATAACAAACAACAAAATAAAAGAAGATTAATTATAAGAATATATGGTACTTTTTTTTAGGACTGCAAGCCTTACATGCACACAGCACTAATAATGACAAATTACATAACCAGCAAGAGGGGCAATGCTAAAGGCTAGCTGTTAGATGCATACACAGTAATGACCTTAAACTGCACTAGGAGTTGTGTTTTTAGGCTGCTTGTTCTGCTGTTGCATGCCTCAATGAAGCAGGCAGAAGAGTATGCTCTCATACTGGTGCAAACCCAGGAAGCCAGCAGCAGAGTGCAGCTACAGTACAGTTACACTCTCCTAGTGGGAAACTCCTCCCCCTGATTCCTTAGGGCAAACACGGAGCATTGCATTAGATAATTTTACAATACAAAAATAAATTTTGAAAAGACATTCAGGCCAGGAAAGAGGTACATAACTACAGTCAGTCTAGCTAGGTATTATTTATTTATCACTGCACTGAAGTTTACATTATGCTTCTTGCGTTCTGCTACTTACCTCACTAAAGCAGATAGTAGAGACTGTAAGCAAGGCATGGGCTGGCACTACACCACCAGCATGGAAGCAGAGAGAGCAGATACAGAGTACACTCTGCTCGTGGGAAACTCCTCCCACCTGCCTCCTTCAAGTGGTGATAGTGACACACCAATTGGATTCCCTGCACTGTCTTTAGCACAACATATACTACATGTTATTACCTCTGTAGTTCTAAACATCTGACAGCTCGCTCATGCTGCACAATCTTGGTGCCTTTTTTATTTTTAAAAGTAGTGCTGTACTGCTGTTGTTGCGGTGCACTACCTGCGTGGAGGAGAACAGCTGTTTGCCTGTATTACTGTAAGCTAAGCAGTACTGTGCAGGATTGGTACAGGATTGGTGCTGCGAGGCCCCTGCTTATATGCAGCCTTAGGCAACCACCTATTTTGCATTAAGCTAGTGCTGCCTCAGTCTGCTTACACGCACACACAGTCCTAGCTGTTGGGAGGGATATTTGCCCCGTTGCCCTCCCCCTGGATCTGCCACTACCTTATAGGGAGGGGGGAATCCTGTCCTGAACCCTGGTGGTCCTGTGTGATATGGAGCTAAGAGCTTGTCTGCCCGCAGAGAGCTCCTTCTTTGAAGGCACATGCTGTGCTGTGGTGTGAGGCGCTCAGGCGGGACTTGTTTTTACTCACTGACACTGAGAGGCGCGCTGCCTTTAGCCCTGCCCGCAGCCCTTATGCTGCCGCGTAGCCGCCCTCATCATCATCAGCTACATGATCATCACCATGTGGGTCAGGTGTCGTGTCACAGTAGTCTGTCTCTTAAACAGCAAGTGAAGATCGAACAGTACAGAGAGACAGTAAATAAATATATACACAAAAAATAAACAATCGCTCCACTACTCCAGAATTATAAAAAGTGCCGGGGGGGCAGGCGGGGAGGCAAGCCATTTTCTTGGGGGGGCTTTTGCCCCCCCTAGCCCCCCTGTAGTGACGCCACTGCTCTCAGTCAATGGTTTTCAAAGTCTGAGGTGGGTCTTCTGGGGTGGGGGGGGCGATAGAGCCTATAAGGGAAAGTACGGGAACAGTCACACTTCACACTATCTTATGGAAACCACAAGCAGCAGTTGAGTTTGGCAAAACATACAACGGGTTTTAAAGAGACGATAATGCTACTTGTCATTTTGTGGTGGAAAAAAAGCAAATGTAGGTGGAAGAAAGGCACCGAGGTCATAATCGCCAGACTGTGTTGCATTTGCTGTCTTGATCAGTAACTTGCATTTAACACAGTAGTAACAAAGTGCAAATTGAATCGTGAGTGAGGCACACTTTTGGTTAAGCAGAATCAGTTATTAAAAAGGGACATAAAACACCACAAGATATTCATATAAATTGTTTAATTACACGTAGTAAAGCAACTTTGCAATATAAGTTCATTGTTTATTTTGTTTTCCTTTCCTGTAATTGAATTCTGAATATTGTGAGTTTTCCCAATTCATGTTAAAGGGACAGTGAACACAATTTTTTTCTTTTGTGATTCAGTTAGAGCATGCAATTTTAAGCAACTTTCTAATTTACTCCTATTATCAATTTTTCTTCATTCTCTTGCTTTTTTTATTTGAAAAAGAAGGCATCTAAGCTAAGGAGCCAGCCAATTTTTGGTTCAGACCCTGGACAGCACTTGTTTATTGGGGATGAATTTATCCCCCAATCAGCAAAAACAACCCAGGTTGTTCACCAAAAATGGGCCAGCACCTAAACTTACATTCTTGCTTTTCAAATAAAGATACCAAGAGAATTTAGAAAATGTGATAATAGGAGTAAATTAGAAAGTTGCTTAAAATTGCATGCTCTATCTGAATCATGAAAGAAAAAATATGGGTTCAGTGTCCCTTTAAGCTTTCTGCCCCTTCCTGAAACCAGAAAAATGAACAAACGAAGTAGAAGTTTATCTGAAACCCTTATAATACTTCAAGGCTGTTACAACAAGTAATGAAGTAGCCTATTTCCCGACTTAATATCCGAAGACACAACTTTAGGAAAAAAGTCAAATGTATCAAAATAAGATAAAGAGAATCACATGAAAAAGCAGACAACTCAAAGATTCTTCGAGCAGAAGAGATAGCCAAAAGAAAACAAAACCGTTTTCAAGAAAGAGAAGTTGGCTTAAGAAAAGGTTAAATTCTAGCCAAGCTTGAACAAAACCATGAATGCCAGAAAGATTAGCAATCCTCTAGTGGAAAAAAAAAACAAATATCAGATAAACCCTAGTCTAAAACCACCCAGCAAAAAAAAAAAAAAAAATTAAAACCCAAGGAATTCTAAAAGAATGCGAGGAAAAACCCCATGATATATACATCAGAAAATAAAGGCCTTCCATAGTTGGAAAAAACTCAGATTTTGAAAACTAGGCATTCAACTTCCATGCCACCAAATTCAGAGATTTGAGATTTGGATGATGCAAAGGTCCTTGAGACAGCAGATCCTTCCTTAGGGGTAGAGCCCATGGAGGAAGAGATGACATGTCAATTAGGTACGCATACCAAGTTCTGCAGAGCCACGCTGGAGCTATGAGAATTACTGAACACAATTCCAGTTTCATTCTGGCAATGACTCTTGGAAGAAGAACAAACTGAGGAAATAGATAGGCTACATGAAAATTCCAAGGACAGACTAGAGCATCTATCATGTGAGCTCTTGGGTCTCTAGACCTGGCACAATAAACCAGAAGTTTGTGATTCAATTTGGTCGCCATGAGATCTATTTCTGGAAGACCCCACCTCAGGAATAATTGATCAAAGACGTCCTGATGAAGAAACCTTTCTCCTGGATGAACGGACTGATGACTTAGATTATCTGCTTCCCAATTGTTTACTCCGAGAATGTGAATGGCCGATAGGGTGCAGTGGTTTTCCTCTGCGCAAGACAGAATGTGAAATACCTCTTGCATAGCTAAGGGACTTTCCCTGATGATCAATGTATGCCACAGCAGTGATGTTGTCTGACTGGAACCAAATTACATTTTCCTGCCCGAGAAGACTGAAGGGCCTAAAAAAAATCTCACATAGGATGCTGAGAGGTAACTTTGCCTCCTGAGGGGATCACACTCCCTGCGCCCTCCAGGTATCCCAAACAGCAACCCAACCCAACCCATCAGATTTGTGTCCATAGGGACCAAGGTACAGGTATGCCGAAGAAATGAAGCTGAGAGCGTCAAATAGGGACTTTCCCTCCACCATGAGATAGTTTGACTGAAGAAGTGAGATCTAAGTGCTGTTCCAGTTAAAAACAATCCTTTGCCCACTGTTGAAGCATGGACAGTTGGAAAGGACCAAGAAAGCAAAAATTACGGCGTCTGTTGCTGCCACCATAAGACCCCCTACTTCCATAGATTGTGCTACAGATGGAGAATGAGCCATCTGTAGGGAATGACAGGCAATCTAAAGTTCGGTTCTGCGAGTATCTGTGGGAAACATATGCATTAGAACAGAGTCTACTATTACTCCCAGAACCTTTGCTCCCAGAAAAACCTCTGTTGTGGCTGGCGATAAAGAGCTTTTGGGTACAATGATTTTCCATCAATGTTCCTGAAGGAAAGAGACCATTCTGTGGGTATGAGCAGTAGCCAGAGATAGAGCTTGGACCAAAATATTGTCCAAATAAGGAGTAATGGAGATTCCCTGTGCTCTGATCACTGCTAAGAGAGCCCCTAATACCTTCATGAAGATGAGTGGGGCTGGGGCCAAACCGAAGGGAAGGGCCACAAATTGGTAATGTTTGTTGAGAAACTTAAATCTTAGAAAACTAGAAATGTTCCATGTGAATTGGGATGTGTAGATAAGCATCCTATACATCTATCGTCGTCATAGATTGACCTTCCTGAACTAGAGGCAAAATGGTACGTGAACAAATTTGTTCAGAGTCTTTAGGCCCAGGATAGAATGGAAGGTGCTCTCCTTCTTTGGGAAAATGAAGAGGTTGAAATAGAAACCTTATCCTTGTTGAGAGATTGGTACAGGTTAAATCACTCCCATGTCCTCTAAGTGTTGAGAACATTGAACAAAGGTACCCACGATTACAAGATCTCTTGAAACATGAGACAGATTAAACCGTTTCTAGGGAGGTCTGGTGCGAAAGTCTATGTGATAACCCTGGGATATGATATTGAGAACCCAGGGATCCTGAATTGATTGAGACCAGGCCTTCTGAAACCGAACCAATCTGCCCCCTACTAGAAGATCTTCTGGACCCTTCATGCAGATTTCTGATTGGAATTTGACTTTTTGGTCTGTTTCTTCTTAGCCCAAGAAGATACTAGCTTCCAAGTAGGTTTGGAGGAATCAGACTTTGGGTTGGAGGGGGACTAATGATCTTTAGATGAGTAAAATGAACAAAACAGATTTGTTTGTTTGTAATTCCCCTTCGATTTCTTGTCCTGATGTAGAAAAGTCATTTCCCCCCCAGTGACCATCTTGATAACAGAATACATTTCTGATCCAAAATGCATCTTCAAAAGGTACCAACAGCAGCCAATTCTTCGAGACCATGTCAGCTGACCAAGATTTAAGCCATAACACTCTTCTTAATAAAACTGCAATGGACATGTTGATATCAATTTTAATGATGGCAAATACTGCATCACAAATGAAATCATTAGTCATTTTAAGATTATAGTTAATATCCTCTGAAGATTAATCAGAAACCATCTAAGAAAGAGAATCACACCAGAACCTGTTAGAAGGTGCACAAGGAATGCCTGGCTTCTTCCACTTGTTGGGTATATAATCTGTGACCAAATCTGGCACTTCAAAGGCCTTAGGCACTTTGGGCGGATCTTTAAAAACCTGAATCAGTTTATTTTACTGTCTTTCGGTTCTAATAGCTCTAAGGTATTCAAAACCTCCTGAAGTAGAGCTTTGTAAGCTAGGTGATAACTAAGCCTGGGGTACAGGATCCTGCATATTGAAGTTGGTGTGAAGTAAATCTCCAGATTTTCGCTAACCCTACCTTGGTTTGGGGATGGCCGGTAAAACCTTCATAGTCTTTGAAGACTTTGGTTTTGGCTCTAATAGCTATAAGGTATTCAAAACCTCCTGAAGCAGAGCTTTGCAAGCTATGTGGTAACTAAGCCTGGGGTACAGGATCCTGCGTATTACAGGTGGTGTAAAGTAAATCTCCAGATTTTCACTAACGCTACCTTGGTTTGGGGATGGCCGCAAAAAACCTCCTTCATAATCTTTGAAGACTTGATTTAAACTCTGGAAAAAAAAAATCCTTGAGCCACATAAATAGGCATGAGCACTAAATGTCTGGCATGTGTCATACTGAAAGGATTATGGGTTACAAACTAGAGGTGTGGGACACAATTACTACACAACTGGTTAATTTATTTGGTCCACTTGAACAGTATTGCAGAGTAAACAGGGATAATGGACTGCAGTATGCACCCTAGGGGTCTCTTCCAATTGGCCTTTCATATTAGATGAGGGTTCAAACATGACTCCAAAATGTTAAGCAAAACTTAAGGTAGATGAGAATAAAGATATATCCCAGAAATCTTAAATAACAAGTGTAATCATATATAACAGAAAAAACAGCCTATATGTACAGCTCAAGATCCAGGAGGAATATTCCAATGTCAGAAAACCTAAATTAAATATTTCACCCATCCCCTTAGCAGCTCCTATGAGGGTACTCACCCACCTCCTGGGCAAAGCAAGTTTTAAAACTGAGCCCAGATCACTAGAAATATCAGTAGACTGTCCATGTGAAACTGTCTTCCAGCCACTGCTAACGGGTAAGAAGAGAAAGGGTGCCGGGGGGGTAGAGCTTACCTGTGGAACGATGTACAGGCAGAGGCCTGTGAGTAAAACGCACAAAAACACTTTAAACCGAAAAAAAGTTATAAAAAATGCTCTCCTTTGGCCCCCCCTTCTGCCTCCCACCCCAACCGTATCCATAATAAGCTCAACCGCTAACTGCATAAGGCTGTTATCGGTTTTCTAGACAATGTTGAATTTCCTTTTCTTAATAAATTAAAATGATCCCAAGCCAAAAATGTAATGTGAGCTGCCAAGGGAAATAAGGGCAATGATAGGTAAAGGCTGTGAACCCCCAACTATGTAGTAACTATAAAATGAGAGTACTAGGGCTGTCTAGTGTCTGAGTCACTTACCTGGACTGCAGCTCCCCTCAATTGTGTCTTACCAGCTTGCTGAGGGCCCGTTTCCCTCACAGAATTCAGATCCCGTAGAGAGCCCTTCCAGTACAAGTACATTTACTGCAGAGTATACATACGGATATACAAACAACTCCTCAGATGGAGGCTAAGGGACAGGGTCCCTGCAACGCTTAAGGGCAGTTATGGCAGAGAGAGAATTACCTGTTAGGGTACTGAAGTTCCTTTACCACTGTTTCACTCAGAATCTTGGAGAGATTATCTTAAATCCATCTTTGAGTGAAGATAATGGGGGATTACTGGGTCTCAACTCAGGTCTGAGCTCCCAAAGAATGATTGGATTGAAAATAATAAAGTCTTGTTTGCAGAGCACCTCTCTTCTCGGAGGCCAAGAACTAACTGAGTGGGGAGAGGAGGTGGGGGGATTAAAAGCTCTTGTGAGGGTTCTTGACCTCCTCGTGGTGGCAAGAAATATATCCCACATGTTATGGACACTTATGGACTCTCCTCATCTTACAAAAGAAAATTAATTTTCCAACCATATAGTTAAAGAAACAAAAACAACAGTCTGTGAGAGATTCTGATAAATGAATAAACAAAGCAGAAACAAAATAATCGACCAGGTAAAGAAACACTGCAATACCCTCAGTTTGTAACGTAGTGGTGTGTGCATTCAAAATAATTTGTGACACAGTGCTTGCACTAATATATAATTGTGGGGTTTTTTTGTCATATTGTAAACACTTCTGCCAGTGTTCAAGACACCTGCATGCTCTTGAGCATAAATAGATTCTGTAACAAAGGATACCAAGATAAAGTAAACTTAATAATAGTGTATATAGTGGATTCGTTTTGATTTTTAGTAACAGTTGTTCTAGCCCTAAGTAAAAAAAACAAAAACATTAACCATGAATATTTTTACATTTGATGTATTCATCTCTGTAGATGCCACTATTGTCACAATATACAAATCGGCTATAAACTAGGGGAGTCTAACCTCTACATATAATAAACAAGTTGCTTGATCTATTGTAATTCATAGATTTGTTACATCTCAAATTTTTCACATCACTGACTCTTTATCTTGGAAATGTAAGAGCCTTTCCAATGTTTTCAAAGGACAAAATGATAAAATACATTTTTTGTTAAAGTAGATTGACAAGCTTCAAAGGCAGTATCATGAGCACAAGGTTTTTTCCCCCCATATTTGCCATACCCATACACTCAATAAGTGTAAAATACATATAAATATACAGCAACGGCACTAATGCATTTAAGGATAACAGTAGCTTCAATTTGGTGTTTGAAAGAAGAATGAGTTAACTTCATGGTTTTCTGTAGTGCTCTAACAATAACATACTGCAACTCAAGTTGCATGAGGAGAGGTTCAAGCACCCTGTTGAACTATTTTGCAGAGGATCTGTTTAAACTTCTAAAGAATGAAGGGGGCTAATCTTTCTGCTTCAAATCCCAAATCCAATCTTACTAAGATTTGGTTAGAGAATGCTCTATTCAGACAGATTAAAGGAATTTTTAAATGTCTGTTAAATGGGACTGGCAGGTTTAGCTAATTCTGTTCTGATTTAATTAGCCCTTTTTACAGACAATGTCGGTAGGAACATTTTACATCGACAATTCTTATTCTATTTGGACATCTGTTAAAAAAAAAATTGATGCTTCAAGAAACAGCACAGGCTCATGTTTAGCAACTATTCCTGCTGTTCTATAGGTTTACTTATAAAAAAAAACTATAAATATCTATTTTACAATGTTTTCTGCTAATCGTATCCCTTTTATTACTATGTCTGAGGTGTTCGGGGAAGAGGTTGTTATCTGTGTGTGTACGTTTATGACACTTTATATGAAGGGACAGGTAACTGCTCTTTTGACTGAGTTTTAAACGAATACAGTAGGTTTCCTTTTTAAATGTAAATTGGGTCAAGACACCTATAAATGGGGTATGGATTGTTACACAAGTTCTTAAAAAGAGAATGCACTTGCTTCTAGCAAATCCAGTAACTTCAGATTAGTATTGTGAACGTGTTATGCATCAACAAGAGGGATTGCGGGTTTCATGTGAAAGCACTGGTCCTCCACTACACACTGCACATCTCTGGGAGATATTCTTAGCACTCCAGAAGATCTCCCTTTGCTAAATAGCTCTTTTTAAATATTTTTTTTTATAGGTTTGTGGCAAAATAATTTTAATAATGCTGAAATGTAGCTTATGTATAGCTAAAGCATAAATTAACATATTTTATATTTTAAAACAGATACTGAACTGACAATAGCAGAAACTTAATAAGAAAAATCCAAAGATATGTATGAAAACAATCTAGATTGTGTTCAAAAATGGTAAAAAGTGCATTTATTGTCAGCACTTTTAACTCACATCTGCACAGCAGACTGTATTTTAAGTAGTTTTAAACGTCAGTGTTCCTGGTAAGGATCTTGGCTCTATATAACATTAAATACATCACAGTCTATCATGCATTCCTATAATAAACCTGATACCGAGTAGTCCCACTACCACTAAAGTTGTTTCTGTTTAGTATACAGCATAAATATCAAGCACTAGGCAGATGGAATTTTTTATTAATAAAAGTATAATTATAATGCCAAATATGCAGTTCTGTGCTGCTTTACTACAATAACATATTGCCAGTGCGTACTCTATAAAATGAGTTGAATGCAGAATGAGGGGCATATGTATCAAGCTCCGTAAGGTCACAAAGACCGCTGCTCCATAACCTGTCCGCCTGCTCTGAGCAGGCGGACACACATCGCAACAATACAACCCGATCGAGTACGATCGGGTTGATTGACAACCCCCTGCTGGCGGCATATTGGCCACGAGTCTGCAGGGGGCGGCGTTGCACCAGCAGCTCTTGTGAGCTGCTGGTGCAATGCTGATTACGGCGAGCGTATTGCTCGCCGTATTCAGCGAGGTCTGGTTGATCAGGTCCGCCAGACTTTCATAACTAGAGGCCCAAATGTATTGGCATATTGCATGTGTTGAATTAATCTGTTTTGTGTGATGCTTCAGAAGGCACATGATACAGAGCTGTATTTTTAAAAACGGGACAGTAAACACTATGAGATTGTAATATAAATGATTTAAAGGGTCATAAAACTCAAACAGCTAGATTACGAGTTCCTAATACCGCTATTACAAGTCTTGTAGGTATAGGTGTACCGCACGACTTTTTGGCGGTCACGCAATGTCAGTACCGCCCTTTTAAAAAAGTCCTTTTTCAATGGGACTTTCATAGCACCGGTATTACAAGTTTTGCTGTGAGGCCAAAAAGTGAGCGGTACACCACAATAGGATTGTACACCACAATAGGATTGATCTCTCATTCTATTGGCTGACTGTATCAGCCAATAGGATGAAAGCTCAATCCTCTTGGCTGATTGCAACAGTCAATAGGATTTTTTCCCCTTTAATTCCTATTGGCTGATAAAATTCTATCAGCCAATCGGAATGCAAGGGATGCCATCTTGGATGACGTCACTTAAAGGGAAACTTCATTTTCCAGCGGATTTCATAAGAAGAGAATGCTCCGCGCCGGATGGATGAAGATAGAAGATGCCGTCTGGATGAAGACTTCTGCCGGCTTCGAGGAGGACTTCTGCCCGCTTGGATGAAGACTTCTGCCGCCTGGATGAGGATAGATGTCTGGTCTTCGAAAAAAGTGGATCGTCTGGGGTTAGTGTTTTCTTAAGGGTTTATTGGGTGGGTTTTATTTTTAGATTAGGGTTTTGGGAAATGTAAAAAAGCTAAATGCTCATCCAAATGGTCTTTTCAGGGCAATGGTTAGCTTAGGTTTATTTAGATAGGTTTTTATTTGGGGGTTTAGTTGTGTGGGTGGTGGGTTTTACTGTTGGTGGGTTTTTTTATTTATTTTTTACAGGTAAAAGAGCCAATTTCTTTGGGCCAATGCCCCGCAAAAGGCCCTTTTAAGGGCCATTGGTAGTTTAGTGTAGGCTAGGGTTTTTTTTTTTATTTTGGGTGGGCTTTTTTATTTTGATAGGGCTATTAGATTAGGTGTAATTCATTTTTATTTGATAATTTTGTTTTTTATTTTGTGTAATTTAGTGTTATTTTTTTTGTAATTTCGATAATTGTATTAATTAATTTTATTTTATTTTATTTTATTGTATTGTAATGTTAGGTTTTATTGTAAGGCAGGTTAGGTTTTATTTTACAGGTAACTTTGTATTTATTTTAACTAGGCAGTTAGTAAATAGTTACTATTTACTAACTGGTCTACCTAGTTAAAATAAATACAAATTTATCTGTGAAATAAAAATAAAACCTAAGATAGCTACAATGTAACTATTAGTTATTTTGTAGCTAGCTTAGTTGTTTTTTTTTAAAAAAAAACAGAATTTATGTTTACCTGATAAATTTCTTTCTCCTACGGTGTATCCGGTCCACGGCTTCATCCTTACTTGTGGGATATTCTCAATCCCTACAGGAAGTGGCAAAGAGAGCACACAGCAGAGCTGTCCATATAGCTCCCCTCAGGCTCCGCCCCCCCAGTCATTCGACCGACGGTTAGGGGAAAAAGGAGAACCATAGGGTGCAGTGGTGACTGTAGTTTACAAAAATTAAATTTAAACCTGACAAAAATGCCAGGGCGGGCCGTGGACCGCATACACCGTAGGAGAAAGAAATTTATCAGGTAAACATAAATTCTGTTTTCTCCTACATTGGTGTATCCGGTCCACGGCTTCATCCTTACTTGTGGGAGCCAATACCAAAGCTTTAGGACACGGATGAAGGGAGGGAACAAGTCAGGTAACCTAAACGGAAGGCACCACTGCTTGCAAAACCTCTCTCCCAAAAATAGCCTCCGAAGAAGCAAAAGTATCGAATTTGTAAAATTTGGCAGTGAAGACCAAGTCGCTGTCTTACAAATCTGTTCAACAGAAGCCTCATTTTTGAAAGCCCATGTGGAAGCCACAGCTCTAGTAGAGTGAGCTGTAATTCGTTCAGGAGGCTGCCTTCCAGCAGTCTCATAAGCCAACCGGATGATGCTTTTCAGCCAGAAAGACAGAGAGGTCGCAGTCGCTTTTTGACTTCTCCTCTTGCCAGAATAGACGACAAACAAAGACGATGTTTGTCTGAAGTCTTTAGTTGCTTTTAGATAAAACTTTAAAGCACGAACCACATCAAGATTGTGTAACAGACGTTCCTTGTTAGAAACTGGATTAGGACACAGAGAAGGAACAACTATTTCCTGGTTGATATTCTTATTGGAAACCACTTTTGGAAGAAAACCAGGTTTGGTATGTAAAACGACCTTATCTGTGTGAAACACCAGATAGGGTGAATTACACTGCAAAGCAGACAATTCAGAAACTCTTCTAGCAGAAGAAATAGCTACTAAAAACAAAACTTTCCAAGATAGTAACTTAATATCTATGGAATGTAGAGGTTCAAACGGAACCCCTTGAAGAATTGAAAGAACTAAATTTAGACTCCATGGAGGAGCTACAGGTCTGTAGACAGGCTTGATTCTGACTAAAGCCTGTACAAACGCCTGAATATCTGGCATGGCTGCCAGACGCTTGTGTAACAAAACAGACAGAGCAGATATCTGTCCCTTTAAAGAACTAGCTGACAGACCTTTCTCCAATCCTTCTTGGAGAAAAGATAGTATCCTTGGAATCCTAATCTTACTCCATGAGTAACCCTTGGATTCGCACCAGCAAAGATATTTCCGCCATATCTTATTGTAAATTTTCCTGGTGACAGGCTTTATAGCCTGGATCAGAGTATCTATAACTGATTCCGAAAACCCACGTTTAGGTAGAATCAAGCGTTCAATCTCCAAGCAGTCAGTTGCAGAGAAACTAGGTTTGGATGTTCAAATGGACCTTGAATTAGAAAGTCCTGCCTCAAAGGCAGCTTCCATGGTGGAACCGATGACATATTCACCAGGTCTGCATACCAAGTCCTGCGTGGCCACGCAGGAGCTATCAGAATTACCGAAGCCTTCTCCTGTTTGATCCTGGCTACTAGCCGGGGGAGAAGGGGAAAAGGTGGAAAGACATAAGCTAGATTGAACGACCAAGGCGCTACTAAGGCATCTACCAATGTCGCCTTGGGATCCCTGGACCTGGACCCGTAACTTCTAACTTTGGAGTTCTGACGTGATGCCATCAGATCCAGATCTGGAATGCCCCATAGCTGGGTCAGCTGAGCAAAAACCTCTGGGTGGAGTTCCCACTCCCCCGGATGGAAAGTCTGACGACTCAGATAATCTGCTTCCCAGTTGTCCACTCCTGGGATGTGAATTGCTGATAGATGGCAGGAGTGATCCTCTGCCCATTTGATGATCTTGGATACCTCCCTCATCGCCAGGGAACTCTTTGTTCCCCCTGATGATTGATGTACGCTACAGTCGTCATGTTGTCCGACTGAAATCTGATGAATTTGGCCTCTGCTAGTTGAGGCCATGCCTGGAGCGCATTGAATATCGCTCTCAATTCCAAAATGTTTATCGGGAGAAGAGATTCTTCCCGAGACCATAGACCCTGAGCCTTCAGGGACTTGAAGACCGTGCCCCAGCCTAAGAGGCTGGCGTCGGTCGTGACAATGATCCACTCCGGTCTTCGGAAACTCATTCCCTGAGACAGGTGATCCTGAGACAACCACCAGAGGAGTGAGTCTCTGGTTTGCTGGTCCATCTGAATCTGGGGAGACAAATCTGCATAATCCCCATTCCATTGTTTGAGCATGCAGAGTTGCAATGGTCTTAAATGAATTCAAGCAAAAGGAACCACGTCCATTGCCGCAACCATTAGTCCTATTACCTCCATGCACTGAGCTATGGAGGGTTGAGGAATGGATTGAAGAACTCTACAAGTGTTCAAAAGTTTTAATTTCCTGACCTCTGTCAGAAAGATTTTCATTTCTACCGAGTCTATTATTGTTCCCAGGAAGGGAACCCTTGTGAACGGGGACAGAGAACTTTTTCCTATGTTGTTCCTTCCACCCGTGAGACCTTAGAAAGGCTAGAACAATGTCCGTATGAGCCCTTGCTTTGTGAAAGGACGACGCCTGTATTAAAATGTCATCTAGGTAAGGTGCTACTGCAATGCCCCTTGGCCTTAGCACCGCTAGAAGGGACCCTAGCACCTTTGTGAAAATTCTGGGAGCAGTGGCCAATCCGAAGGGAAGAGCCACAAACTGGTAATGCTTGTCCGAATGGTTTCCATTTTGAATGATGGAACTCTGAGAAATTTGTTTAGGATCTTTAAATCCAGAATTGGCCTGAAAGTTCCTTCCTTTTTGGGAACTACAAACAGGTTTGAGTAAAATCCCAGTCCTTGTTCTGCTGTTGGAACTGGGTTTATCACTCCCATTTTTAAAAGGTCTTCTACGCAATGTAAGAATGCCTGTCTCTTTATCTGGTCTAAAGATAAGCGAGACTGTGGAACCTTCCCCTTGGAGGAAGGTCCTTGAATTCTAGAAGATACCCCTGAGAGACAATTTCTAGTGCCCAGGGGTCCAGAACATCTCTTGCCCAGGCCTGAGCAAAGAGAGAAAGTCTGCCCCCTACTAGATCCGGTCCCGGATCGGGGGCTACCCCTTCATGCTGTCTTGGTAGCAGCAGCAGGCTTTTTGGCCTGTTTACCCTTGTTCCAGCCTTGCAATGGTTTCCATGCTGGTTTGGGCTGGGGTGTGTTACCCTCTTGCCTAGTGGCTGTAGAGGTAGAAGCCGGTCCGTTCCTGAAATTGCGAAAGGAACGAAAAACAGAATTTATGCTTACCTGATAAATTACTTTCTCCAACGGTGTGTCCGGTCCACGGCGTCATCCTTACTTGTGGGATATTCTCTTCCCCAACAGGAAATGGCAAAGAGCCCAGCAAAGCTGGTCACATGATCCCTCCTAGGCTCCGCCTACCCCAGTCATTCGACCGACGTACAGGAGGAAATATGCATAGGAGAAACCATATGATACCGTGGTGACTGTAGTTAGAGAAAATAATTCATCAGACCTGATTAAAAAAACCAGGGCGGGCCGTGGACCGGACACACCGTTGGAGAAAGTAATTTATCAGGTAAGCATAAATTCTGTTTTCTCCAACATAGGTGTGTCCGGTCCACGGCGTCATCCTTACTTGTGGGAACCAATACCAAAGCTTTAGGACACGGATGAAGGGAGGGAGCAAATCAGGTCACCTAAATGGAAGGCACCACGGCTTGCAAAACCTTTCTCCCAAAAATAGCCTCTGAAGAAGCAAAAGTATCAAATTTGTAAAATTTGGCAAAAGTGTGCAGTGAAGACCAAGTCGCTGCCTTACATATCTGGTCAACAGAAGCCTCGTTCTTGAAGGCCCATGTGGAAGCCACAGCCCTAGTGGAATGAGCTGTGATCCTTTCAGGAGGCTGCCGTCCGGCAGTCTCATAAGCCAATCGGATAATGCTTTTAAGCCAAAAAGAAAGAGAGGTAGAAGTTGCCTTTTGACCTCTCCTTTTACCAGAATAAACAACAAACAAAGAAGATGTTTGTCTGAAATCTTTAGTGGCCTCTAAATAGAATTTTAGAGCACGGACTACGTCCAAATTGTGTAACCAACGTTCCTTCTTTGAAACTGGATTCGGACACAAAGAAGGTACAACTATCTCCTGGTTAATATTCTTGTTGGAAAAAACTTTCGGAAGAAAACCAGGCTTAGTACGCAAAACCACCTTATCTGCATGGAACACCAGATAGGGCGGAGAACACTGCAGAGCAGATAACTCAGAAACTCTTCTAGCAGAAGAAATTGCAACCAAAAACAAAACTTTCCAAGATAATAACTTAACATCTACAGAATGTAAGGGTTCAAACGGAACCCCTTGAAGAACTGAAAGAACTAGATTAAGACTCCAGGGAGGAGTCAAAGGTCTGTAAACAGGCTTGATTCTAACCAGAGCCTGAACAAACGCTTGAACGTCTGGCACAGCTGCCAGCCTTTTGTGAAGTAAAACAGATAACGCAGAGATCTGTCCCTTCAGAGAACTTGCAGATAATCCTTTCTCCAAACCTTCTTGTAGAAAGGATAGAATCTTAGGAATTTTTATCTTGTTCCAGGGGAATCCTTTAGATTCACACCAACAGATATATTTTTTCCATATCTTATGGTAAATTTTTCTAGCCTGAATCAGAGTATCTATTACAGAATCTGAAAACCCACGCTTTGATAAAATCAAGCGTTCAATCTCCAAGCAGTCAGTTGGAGGGAAACCAGATTCGGATGTTCGAATGGACCTTGAACAAGAAGGTCCTGTCTCAAAGGTAGCTTCCATAGTGGAGCCGAAGACATATTCACCAGGTCTGCATACCAAGTCCTGCGTGGCCACGCAGGAGCTATCAAGATCACCGAAGCCCTCTCCTGATTGATCCTGGCTACCAGCCTGGGAATGAGAGGAAACGGTGGGAATACATAAGCTAGGTTGAAGGTCCAAGGTGCTACTAGTGCATCTACTAGAGTCGCCTTGGGATCCCTGGATCTGGACCCGTAACAAGGAACCTTGAAGTTCTGACGAGAGGCCATCAGATCCATGTCTGGAATGCCCCATAATCGAGTTATTTGGGCAAAGATTTCCGGATGGAGTTCCCACTCCCCCGGATGGAATGTCTGACGACTCAGAAAATCCGCTTCCCAATTTTCCACTCCTGGGATGTGGATTGCAGACAAGTGGCAGGAGTGATCCTCCGCCCATTGAATTATCTTGGTCACTTCCTCCATCGCCAGGGAACTCCTTGTTCCCCCCTGATGGTTGATATATGCAACTGTCGTCATGTTGTCTGATTGAAACCTTATGAATTTGGCCTTTGCTAGATGAGGCCAAGCTTTGAGAGCATTGAATATCGCTCTTAGTTCCAGAATGTTTATCGGGAGAAGAGATTCTTCCCGAGACCAAAGACCCTGAGCTTTCAGGGGTTCCCAGACCGCGCCCCAGCCCACCAGACTGGCGTCGGTCGTGACAATGACCCACTCTGGTCTGCGGAAGCTCATTCCCTGTGACAGGTTGTCCAGGATCAGCCACCAACGGAGTGAATCTCTGGTCCTTTGATCTACTTGAATCGTCGGAGACAAGTCTATATAATCCCCATTCCACTGTCTGAGCATGCACAGTTGTAATGGTCTTAGATGAATTCGTGCAAAAGGAACTATGTCCATTGCTGCAACCATCAATCCTATTACTTCCATGCACTGCGCTATGGAAGGACGAAGAACAGAATGAAGTACTTGACAAGAACTTAGAAGTTTTGATTTTCTGACCTCTGTCAGAAAAATCCTCATTTCTAAGGAGTCTATTATTGTTCCCAAGAAGGGAACTCTTGTTGACGGGGAAAGAGAACTTTTTTCTATGTTCACTTTCCATCCGTGAGATCTGAGAAAGGCTAGGACGATGTCCGTATGAGCCTTTGCTTTTGACAGAGACGACGCTTGAATCAGGATGTCGTCCAAGTACGGTACTACTGCAATGCCCCTTGGTCTTAGAACCGCTAGAAGGGACCCTAGTACCTTTGTGAAAATTCTCAGAGCAGTGGCTAATCCGAATGGAAGTGCCACAAACTGGTAATGCTTGTCCAGAAAAGCGAACCTTAGGAACTGATGATGTTCCTTGTGGATAGGAATATGTAGGTACGCATCCTTTAAATCCACCGTGGTCATAAATTGACCTTCCTGGATGGTAGGAAGGATCGTTCGAATGGTTTCCATTTTGAACGATGGAACCCTGAGAAATTTGTTTAGGATCTTGAGATCTAAAATTGGTCTGAATGTTCCCTCTTTTTTGGGAACTATGAACAGGTTGGAGTAAAACCCCATCCCTTGTTCTCCTATTGGAACTGGATGAATTACTCCCATCTTTAACAGGTCTTCTACACAATGTAAGAAAGCCTGTCTTTTTATTTGGTTTGAAGATAATTGAGACCTGTGGAACCTTCCCCTTGGGGGTAGTTCCTTGAATTCCAGGAGATAACCCTGAGAAACTATTTCTAGTGCCCAAGGATCCTGAACATCTCTTGCCCAAGCCTGAGCAAAGAGAGAAAGTCTGCCCCCCACCAGATCCGGTCCCGGATCGGGGGCCATCCCCAATCCGGGACAGACCTTTCTCCAATCCTTCTTGGAGAAAAGATAGTATCCTTGGAATCCTAATCTTACTCCATGAGTAACCCTTGGATTCGCACCAGCAAAGATATTTCCGCCATATCTTATTGTAAATTTTCCTGGTGACAGGCTTTATAGCCTGGATCAGAGTATCTATAACTGATTCCGAAAACCCACGTTTAGGTAGAATCAAGCGTTCAATCTCCAAGCAGTCAGTTGCAGAGAAACTAGGTTTGGATGTTCAAATGGACCTTGAATTAGAAAGTCCTGCCTCAAAGGCAGCTTCCATGGTGGAACCGATGACATATTCACCAGGTCTGCATACCAAGTCCTGCGTGGCCACGCAGGAGCTATCAGAATTACCGAAGCCTTCTCCTGTTTGATCCTGGCTACTAGCCGGGGGAGAAGGGGAAAAGGTGGAAAGACATAAGCTAGATTGAACGACCAAGGCGCTACTAAGGCATCTACCAATGTCGCCTTGGGATCCCTGGACCTGGACCCGTAACTTCTAACTTTGGAGTTCTGACGTGATGCCATCAGATCCAGATCTGGAATGCCCCATAGCTGGGTCAGCTGAGCAAAAACCTCTGGGTGGAGTTCCCACTCCCCCGGATGGAAAGTCTGACGACTCAGATAATCTGCTTCCCAGTTGTCCACTCCTGGGATGTGAATTGCTGATAGATGGCAGGAGTGATCCTCTGCCCATTTGATGATCTTGGATACCTCCCTCATCGCCAGGGAACTCTTTGTTCCCCCTGATGATTGATGTACGCTACAGTCGTCATGTTGTCCGACTGAAATCTGATGAATTTGGCCTCTGCTAGTTGAGGCCATGCCTGGAGCGCATTGAATATCGCTCTCAATTCCAAAATGTTTATCGGGAGAAGAGATTCTTCCCGAGACCATAGACCCTGAGCCTTCAGGGACTTCCAGACCGCGCCCCAGCCTAAGAGGCTGGCGTCGGTCGTGACAATGATCCACTCCGGTCTTCGGAAACTCATTCCCTGAGACAGGTGATCCTGAGACAACCACCAGAGGAGTGAGTCTCTGGTTTGCTGGTCCATCTGAATCTGGGGAGACAAATCTGCATAATCCCCATTCCATTGTTTGAGCATGCAGAGTTGCAATGGTCTTAAATGAATTCAAGCAAAAGGAACCACGTCCATTGCCGCAACCATTAGTCCTATTACCTCCATGCACTGAGCTATGGAGGGTTGAGGAATGGATTGAAGAACTCTACAAGTGTTCAAAAGTTTTAATTTCCTGACCTCTGTCAGAAAGATTTTCATTTCTACCGAGTCTATTATTGTTCCCAGGAAGGGAACCCTTGTGAACGGGGACAGAGAACTTTTTCCTATGTTCACCTTCCACCCGTGAGACCTTAGAAAGGCTAGAACAATGTCCGTATGAGCCCTTGCTTTGTGAAAGGACGACGCCTGTATTAAAATGTCATCTAGGTAAGGTGCTACTGCAATGCCCCTTGGCCTTAGCACCGCTAGAAGGGACCCTAGCACCTTTGTGAAAATTCTGGGAGCAGTGGCCAATCCGAAGGGAAGAGCCACAAACTGGTAATGCTTGTCCGAATGGTTTCCATTTTGAATGAAGGAACTCTGAGAAATTTGTTTAGGATCTTTAAATCCAGAATTGGCCTGAAAGTTCCTTCCTTTTTGGGAACTACAAACAGGTTTGAGTAAAATCCCAGTCCTTGTTCTGCTGTTGGAACTGGGTTTATCACTCCCATTTTTAAAAGGTCTTCTACGCAATGTAAGAATGCCTGTCTCTTTATCTGGTCTAAAGATAAGCGAGACTGTGGAACCTTCCCCTTGGAGGAAGGTCCTTGAATTCTAGAAGATACCCCTGAGAGACAATTTCTAGTGCCCAGGGGTCCAGAACATCTCTTGCCCAGGCCTGAGCAAAGAGAGAAAGTCTGCCCCCTACTAGATCCGGTCCCGGATCGGGGACTACCCCTTCATGCTGTCTTGGTAGCAGCAGCAGGCTTTTTGGCCTGTTTACCCTTGTTCCAGCCTTGCAATGGTTTCCATGCTGGTTTGGGCTGGGGTGTGTTACCCTCTTGCCTAGTGGCTGTAGAGGTAGAAGCCGGTCCGTTCCTGAAATTGCGAAAGGAACGAAAAACAGAATTTATGCTTACCTGATAAATTACTTTCTCCAACGGTGTGTCCGGTCCACGGCGTCATCCTTACTTGTGGGATATTCTCTTCCCCAACAGGAAATGGCAAAGAGCCCAGCAAAGCTGGTCACATGATCCCTCCTAGGCTCCGCCTACCCCAGTCATTCGACCGACGTACAGGAGGAAATATGCATAGGAGAAACCATATGATACCGTGGTGACTGTAGTTAGAGAAAATAATTCATCAGACCTGATTAAAAAAACCAGGGCGGGCCGTGGACCGGACACACCGTTGGAGAAAGTAATTTATCAGGTAAGCATAAATTCTGTTTTCTCCAACATAGGTGTGTCCGGTCCACGGCGTCATCCTTACTTGTGGGAACCAATACCAAAGCTTTAGGACACGGATGAAGGGAGGGAGCAAATCAGGTCACCTAAATGGAAGGCACCACGGCTTGCAAAACCTTTCTCCCAAAAATAGCCTCTGAAGAAGCAAAAGTATCAAATTTGTAAAATTTGGCAAAAGTGTGCAGTGAAGACCAAGTCGCTGCCTTACATATCTGGTCAACAGAAGCCTCGTTCTTGAAGGCCCATGTGGAAGCCACAGCCCTAGTGGAATGAGCTGTGATCCTTTCAGGAGGCTGCCGTCCGGCAGTCTCATAAGCCAATCGGATAATGCTTTTAAGCCAAAAAGAAAGAGAGGTAGAAGTTGCCTTTTGACCTCTCCTTTTACCAGAATAAACAACAAACAAAGAAGATGTTTGTCTGAAATCTTTAGTGGCCTCTAAATAGAATTTTAGAGCACGGACTACGTCCAAATTGTGTAACCAACGTTCCTTCTTTGAAACTGGATTCGGACACAAAGAAGGTACAACTATCTCCTGGTTAATATTCTTGTTGGAAACAACTTTCGGAAGAAAACCAGGCTTAGTACGCAAAACCACCTTATCTGCATGGAACACCAGATAGGGCGGAGAACACTGCAGAGCAGATAACTCAGAAACTCTTCTAGCAGAAGAAATTGCAACCAAAAACAAAACTTTCCAAGATAATAACTTAACATCTACGGAATGTAAGGGTTCAAACGGAACCCCTTGAAGAACTGAAAGAACTAGATTAAGACTCCAGGGAGGAGTCAAAGGTCTGTAAACAGGCTTGATTCTAACCAGAGCCTGAACAAACGCTTGAACGTCTGGCACAGCTGCCAGCCTTTTGTGAAGTAAAACAGATAACGCAGAGATCTGTCCCTTCAGAGAACTTGCAGATAATCCTTTCCCCAAACCTTCTTGTAGAAAGGATAGAATCTTAGGAATTTTTATCTTGTTCCAGGGGAATCCTTTAGATTCACACCAACAGATATATTTTTTCCATATCTTATGGTAAATTTTTCTAGCCTGAATCAGAGTATCTATTACAGAATCTGAAAACCCACGCTTTGATAAAATCAAGCGTTCAATCTCCAAGCAGTCAGTTGGAGGGAAACCAGATTCGGATGTTCGAATGGACCTTGAACAAGAAGGTCCTGTCTCAAAGGTAGCTTCCATAGTGGAGCCGAAGACATATTCACCAGGTCTGCATACCAAGTCCTGCGTGGCCACGCAGGAGCTATCAAGATCACCGAAGCCCTCTCCTGATTGATCCTGGCTACCAGCCTGGGAATGAGAGGAAACGGTGGGAATACATAAGCTAGGTTGAAGGTCCAAGGTGCTACTAGTGCATCTACTAGAGTCGCCTTGGGATCCCTGGATCTGGACCCGTAACAAGGAACCTTGAAGTTCTGACGAGAGGCCATCAGATCCATGTCTGGAATGCCCCATAATCGAGTTATTTGGGCAAAGATTTCCGGATGGAGTTCCCACTCCCCCGGATGGAATGTCTGACGACTCAGAAAATCCGCTTCCCAATTTTCCACTCCTGGGATGTGGATTGCAGACAAGTGGCAGGAGTGATCCTCCGCCCATTGAATTATCTTGGTCACTTCCTCCATCGCCAGGGAACTCCTTGTTCCCCCCTGATGGTTGATATATGCAACTGTCGTCATGTTGTCTGATTGAAACCTTATGAATTTGGCCTTTGCTAGATGAGGCCAAGCTTTGAGAGCATTGAATATCGCTCTTAGTTCCAGAATGTTTATCGGGAGAAGAGATTCTTCCCGAGACCAAAGACCCTGAGCTTTCAGGGGTTCCCAGATCGCGCCCCAGCCCACCAGACTGGCGTCGGTCGTGACAATGACCCACTCTGGTCTGCGGAAGCTCATTCCCTGTGACAGGTTGTCCAGGATCAGCCACCAACGGAGTGAATCTCTGGTCCTTTGATCTACTTGAATCGTCGGAGACAAGTCTGTATAATCCCCATTCCACTGTCTGAGCATGCACAGTTGTAATGGTCTTAGATGAATTCGTGCAAAAGGAACTATGTCCATTGCTGCAACCATCAATCCTATTACTTCCATGCACTGCGCTATGGAAGGACGAAGAACAGAATGAAGTACTTGACAAGAACTTAGAAGTTTTGATTTTCTGACCTCTGTCAGAAAAATCCTCATTTCTAAGGAGTCTATTATTGTTCCCAAGAAGGGAACTCTTGTTGACGGGGAAAGAGAACTTTTTTCTATGTTCACTTTCCATCCGTGAGATCTGAGAAAGGCTAGGACGATGTCCGTATGAGCCTTTGCTTTTGACAGAGACGACGCTTGAATCAGGATGTCGTCCAAGTACGGTACTACTGCAATGCCCCTTGGTCTTAGAACCGCTAGAAGGGACCCTAGTACCTTTGTGAAAATTCTCGGAGCAGTGGCTAATCCGAATGGAAGTGCCACAAACTGGTAATGCTTGTCCAGAAAAGCGAACCTTAGGAACTGATGATGTTCCTTGTGGATAGGAATATGTAGGTACGCATCCTTTAAATCCACCGTGGTCATAAATTGACCTTCCTGGATGGTAGGAAGGATCGTTCGAATGGTTTCCATTTTGAACGATGGAACCCTGAGAAATTTGTTTAGGATCTTGAGATCTAAAATTGGTCTGAATGTTCCCTCTTTTTTGGGAACTATGAACAGGTTGGAGTAAAACCCCATCCCTTGTTCTCCTATTGGAACTGGATGAATTACTCCCATCTTTAACAGGTCTTCTACACAATGTAAGAAAGCCTGTCTTTTTATTTGGTTTGAGATAATTGAGACCTGTGGAACCTTCCCCTTGGGGGTAGTTCCTTGAATTCCAGGAGATAACCCTGAGAAACTATTTCTAGTGCCCAAGGATCCTGAACATCTCTTGCCCAAGCCTGAGCAAAGAGAGAAAGTCTGCCCCCCACCAGATCCGGTCCCGGATCGGGGGCCATCCCTTCATGCTGTTTTGGTAGCAGTGGCAGGCTTCTTGGCCTGCTTACCCTTGTTCCAGCCTTGCATCGGTCTCCAGGCTGGTTTGGGTTGAGAAGTATTACCCTCTTGCTTAGAGGATGTAGAAGTAGAGGCTGGTCCGTTTCTGCGAAAGGGACGAAAATTAGGCTTATTTCTAGCCTTAAAAGACCTATCCTGAGGAAGGGCGTGGCCCTTTCCCCCGGTGATGTCTGAAATAATCTCTTTCAAATCAGGACCAAACAGTGTTTTGCCCTTGAAAGGGATGTTAAGCAATTTTGTCTTGGAAGACACATCCGCTGACCAAGACTTTAGCCAAAGCGCTCTGCGCGCCACGATAGCAAACCCTGAATTTTTCGCCGCTAATCTAGCTAATTGCAAAGCGGCATCTAGAATAAAAGAGTTAGCCAATTTAAGTGCTTGAACTCTGTCCATAACCTCCTCATACGAAGATTCTTTATTGAGCGACTTTTCTAGTTCTTCGAACCAGAAACACGCTGCCGTAGTGACAGGAACAATGCATGAAATTGGTTGTAGAAGGTAACCTTGCTGAACAAACATCTTTTTAAGCAAACCCTCTAATTTTTTATCCATAGGATCTTTGAAAGCACAACTATCTTCTATGGGAATAGTAGTGCGTTTGTTTAGAGTAGAGACCGCCCCCTCGACCTTAGGGACTGTCTGCCATAAGTCCTTTCTGGGGTCGACTATAGGAAATAATTTCTTAAATATAGGGGGAGGAACAAAAGGTATGCCGGGCCTTTCCCATTCCTTATTTACTATGTCCGCCACCCGCTTGGGTATAGGAAAAACATCGGGGGGCACCGGAACCTCTAGGAACTTGTCCATCTTACATAATTTCTCTGGAATGACCAAATTGTCACAATCATCCAGAGTAGATAATACCTCCTTAAGCAGTGCGCGGAGATGTTCTAATTTAAACTTAAATGTTACAACATCAGGTTCAGCTTGTTGAGAAATTTTTCCTGAATCTGAAATTTCTCCCTCAGACAAAACCTCCCTCCTGGCCCCTTCAGATTGGTGTGAGGGTATGTCAGAAACGTTATCATCAGCGTCCTCTTGCTCTTCAGTGTTTAAAACAGAGCAATCGTGCTTTCTCTGATAAGTAGGCATTTTAGATAAAATATTTGCAATAGAATTATCCATAACAGCCGTTAATTGTTGCATGGTAATAAGTATTGGCGCACTAGATGTACTAGGGGCCTCTTGTGTGGGCAAAACTGGTGTAGACACAGAAGGGGATGATGCAGTACCATGCTTACTCCCCTCATCTGAAGAATCATCTTGGGCACTATTATTATCTGTGGCATCATTGTCCCTACTTTGTTTGGACACTATGTCACAATTATCACATATATTTAAATGGGGAGACACATTGGCTTTCATACATATAGAACATCGCTTATCTGATGGTTCAGACATGTTAAACAGGCTTAAACTTGTCAACAAAGCACAAAAAACGTTTTAAAATAAAACCGTTACTGTCACTTTAAATTTTAAACAGAACACACTTTATTACTGAATATGCGAAAAAGCATGAAGCAATTGTTCAAAATTCACCAAAATTTCACCACAGTGTCTTAAAGCCTTAAAAGTATTGCACACCAAATTTGAAAGCTTTAACCCTTAAAATAACGGAACCGGAGCCGTTTTTACATTTAACCCCCATACAGTCCCAGGTATCTGCTTTGCTGAGACCCAACCAAGCCCAGAGGGGAATACGATACCAAATGACGCCTTCTTTAAGCTTTTTCAGTGGTTCTTAGCTCCTCACACATGCATCTGCATGCCTTGCTTTCCAAAAACAACTGCGCATTAGTGGCGCGAAAATGAGGCTCTGCCTATGACTAGAGAAGGCCCCCATCTGAAAAAGGTGTCCATACAGTGCCTGCCGTTTTTTAACAACAATCCCCAAGATTATAATAACTATAAAGAGTTATAATCTGCCAAATATGCTTAGCAAAGTAATCGTTTTAGCCCAGAAAAATGTCTACCAGTTTTTTAAGCCCTTATAAAGCCCTTTATTCTTTTACTTAATCTAAGAAAATGGCTTACCGGTCCCCATAGGGAAAATGACAGCCTTCCAGCATTACAAAGTCTTGTTAGAAATGTGGCCAGTCATACCTCAGGCAGAAAAGTCTGCCAACTGCTTCCCCCAACTGAAGTTACTTCATCTCAACAGTCCTGTGTGGAAACAGCAATCGATTTTAGTAACGTTTGCTAAAATCATCTTCCTCTTACAAACAGAAATCTTCTTCTCTTTTCTGTTTCAGAGTAAATAGTACATACCAGCACTATTTTAAAATAACAAACACTTGATTGAAGAATAAAAACTACATTTAAACACCAAAAAACTCTTAGCCATCTCCGTGGAGATGTTGCCTGTGCAACGGCAAAGAGAATGACTGGGGTAGGCGGAGCCTAGGAGGGATCATGTGACCAGCTTTGCTGGGCTCTTTGCCATTTCCTGTTGGGGAAGAGAATATCCCACAAGTAAGGATGACGCCGTGGACCGGACACACCTATGTTGGAGAAATTAGACGTATTTTTAGCTTTGAAAGGTCTATCCTGTGGAAGGGCATGGCCCTTTCCCCCAGTGATATCTGAAATAATTTCTTTCAACTCTGGCCCGAATAGGGTCTTACCCTTGAAAGGAATATTAAGCAATTTTGTTTTGGACGACACATCCGCCGACCACGATTTTAGCCAAAGCGCTCTACGCGCCACTATTGCGAAACCAGAATTTTTCGCCGCTAATTTAGCTAACTGAAAAGCGGCATCTGTAATGAAAGAATTAGCCAACTTCAGGGCGTGAATTCTATCCATGACTTCATCATAAGAAGTCTCCTTCTGGAGCGAGTTTTCTAATTCCTCAAACCAAAAAGCAGCTGCAGTGGTTACAGGAATAATGCAAGAAATTGGTTGAAGAAGAAAACCTTGTTGAACAAAAATTTTCTTAAGTAAACCTTCTAATTTTTTATCCATAGGATCTTTGAAAGCGCAACTGTCTTCTATTGGTATAGTTGTGTGCTTAGCTAGCGTTGAAACTGCCCCCTCTACCTTAGGGACCGTCTGCCACGCGTCCCTTCTGGGGTCAACAATAGGGAACATTTTCTTAAATATAGGAGGGGGAACAAAAGGTACACCTGGCTTCTCCCACTCCTTATTCACTATATCCGCCACCCTCTTAGGTATCGGAAACGCATCAGTGTGTACTGGGACCTCTAAGAATTTATCCATTTTACACTATTTTTCTGGGACCACCAAAGGGTCACAATCATCAAGAATAGCTAGGACCTCCTTAAGTACAGCGCGGAGGTGTTCTAGCTTAAATTTAAATGCTATGGTATCAGGCTCTGCCTGCTGAGAAACTTTTCCTGTGTCAGAAATTTCTCCCTCAGACAGGCCCTCCCTCACCGCCAAGTCAGATTGATGTGAGGGCACTACAGATAAATTATCCTCTGCGTCTGCTTGCTCATTTTCTGTATTTAAAACTGAGCAATCACGCTTCCTAGGAAAAGCTGGCAGTTTGGATAAAAATGCTGCGAGAGAATTATCCATTACTGCTGCTAACTGTTGCATAGTAATAGCAATTGGCGCGCTAGATGTACTGGGCATCGCTTGCGCGGGCATAGCTGGTGTTGACACAGAAGGAGAGGATAGTGAGCTATCCTCACTACCTTCAGCTAAAGAATCATCTTGGGCTATATCTTTACGCGTGATTGTACGGTCCTTAAGCTGTTTGGACGATATGGCACACTTCACACATAAATTTAATGGGGGAACCACCTTGGCCTTTGAACATACAGAACATAGGTTATCTGAAGGGTCAGACATGTTTGACAGACTTAAACAGATCTTCAATGCAATAAAAATTATTTTTGACAAAAACGTTACTGTGTCTTTAAATAATAAAAGTGCACACTTTATTACTAAAACATCAAAAAACCATCAAATAAACATCCGATTTTAATGAAATTTTCACCACAGTGTCTTAATGCTTTGAAAGGATTGCACACAAATTTTCAGACCAATTAACCCCTTAATGCCCAAACCGGAGCTAATGACAGCAATTAACCTGTTAAAAACACTACAGTACTATGCCACAGCTTCCACCGTGGCCTTTACCTTCCTTAGGGATTATTTTAGTAGGAAATAAGCCTCTCTGGAGTCTTTTCTGATGCCTCTGGACTCCCCACGTGAAGCTGCATGAACTGCCTAAGCAAAACAACTGCACAATTGAGGCTTGAAAATGAGGCCTCCTCCCTCTTCATTTCCAGAGTGGAGGGGCCTTTCTGACTAGAATAGGTGTCCAAATAAGTGCCTGGCGCAAAATAAAACCCCAAAAGTGTTTTAAAGTCTAAAAAAACACCTTATTTATAGTGAAAACATGCTAAAAAGCAATCGATTTAGCCCACAATAGTGTCAACCAGCATAGAGCCCTTAATATAAGCCATAATTTTATACAGAGTCTAAGAAATATGGCTTACCTATCCCAGAGGGGATTGCTAACAGTCTTCTAGCATTACTAGGTCTTGTTAGAAAAATGACTGATCATACCTGAAGCAGTTAAGCCTGCAAACTGTTCCCCCCCAACTGAAGTTCTCTGGTTTCAACAGTCCTGCTTGGGAACAGCAATGGATTTTAGTTACTGGTGCTAAAATCATATTCCTCTCAACAGAAATCTTCATCACTTTCTGCTGCAGAGTAAATAGTACAAGCCGGCACTATTTTAAAATAACAAACTCTTAAAAGAAGAATAAAAAACTACAACTAAACACCACATACTCTTTACCACCCCCGCGGAGATGCTACTAGTTAGAGCGGCAAAGAGAATGACTGGGGGGCGGAGCCTGAGGGGAGCTATATGGACAGCTCTGCTGTGTGCTCTCTTTGCCACTTCCTGTAGGGATTGAGAATATCCCACAAGTAAGGATGAAGCCGTGGACCGGATACACCAATGTAGGAGAAAAAGGTATTTAGTTTTAAATAGGAATTATATAGGTAATAAATGTAAGTTTAATTTAGATTTATTTAATTATATTTAAGTTAGGGGGTGTTAGGGTTAGATTAGGGTTAGGGGTTAATATATTTATGTAGTGTTAGTGATGTGGGAGGCCAGAGGTTTAGGGGTTAATAACTTTAGTATAGTGGCGGTGACATTGGGGGCGGCAGATTAGGGGTTAATAACTTTATGTAGGTATAGGCGATGTCGGGGGTGGCAGATTAGGGGTTAATAACTAATGTTGGTGGCAGCGATCTTAGGGGCAACAGATTAGGGGTGTTTAGACGTGTTTTTTATGTTAGGGCGTTCGGTTTAAACATAACTTTTCCTTTCCCCATAGACACCAATGGGGCTGTGTTACAGAGCTTTTGTTTCGCCAATCGCAGGCATTAGGCTTCTTTTTTGCCGGCTCTCCCCATTGATGTCTATGGGGAAATCGTGCACGAGCAAATCAAAGCAGCGATTGTATTTCGGTGCAGTATGGAGCTCAACGCCACCATATTGCCCGCACAAGCCTGCTTTTTGTAAACCTGTAATAGCAGCACTATAGGGAGGTGAAATACTGCCGCTTTTGTGGCGCTCAAAACTCGTAATCTAGCCGAGTATGTTTATTTTATGATTCAGATAGAGATTACAATTTTAAACAACTTTAAAATGTATTTCTATTATCAAATATGCTTTCTTCTCTTGGTATCCTTTGCTGAAGGAGCAGCAATGTAGTACTGGGAGCTAGCTGAACACATCAGGTAAGTCAACAGCAAGAGGAATACATGTGCAGCCACCAATTAGCAGCTAGCTCCTAGTAGTACTGTACATTGCTGCACCTGAAACTACCTAGGTATGTTTTTTTTTTTTTTAAAAAAAGGGAGCAAATTAGAAAAAACATAAGTACATTTTTATGCTTTGTCTGGATCATGAAAGAAAATTTGCAGTTTCATGTCTCTTTAATTATGCGTAATGAAACAATCTAATTTACAGTATCTGCTGGAAAGTATTACATTGTTTACAAATTGCTCTTTTACCTTTATTTTGTCATTTGAAATATGCATTTTGCCTCTTGTATCCCTCCCCACCTATGCTGAAAATATCAGTAGCTTAAAGGGGCAGTATACAATAGAATTTTTATTGTTTTAAAAACAAAATTTATGCTTACCTGATAAATTTATTTCTCTTGTGGTGTATCCAGTCCACGGGTTCATCCATTACTTGTGGGATATTCTCCTTCCCAACAGGAAGCTGCAAGAGAACACCCACAGCAGAGCTGTCTATATAGCTCTTCCCCTAACTGCCCCCCCCCAGTCATTCGACCGAAGACAAGCAAAAAAAAAAGGAGAAACTATAGGGTGCAGTGGTGACTGTAGTTTAAAAATTAAAAAAAAAAAAAAAAAAAAACACCTGCCTTAAAGTGACAGGGCGGGCCGTGGACTGGATACACCACAAGAGAAATAAATTTATCAGGTAAGCATAAATTTTGTTTTCTCTTGTAAAGGTGTATCCAGTCCACGGGTTCATCCATTACTTGTGGGATACCAATACCAAAGCTTTAGGACACGGATGAAGGGAGGGACAAGGCAGGAACTTAAACGGAAGGCACCACTGCCTGTAAGACCTTTCTCCCAAAAATAGCCTCCGAAGAAGCAAAAGTATCAAATTTATAGAATTTAGAAAAGGTATGAAGCGAAGACCAAGTCGCCGCCTTACAAATCTGTTCAACACAGGCCTCATGTTTAAAAGCCCATGTGGAAGCTACTGCTCTAGTAGAATGAGCTGTAATTCTTTCAGGAGGCTGCTGGCCAGCAGTCTCATAAGCTAAGCGGATTATACTTCTTAGCCAAAAAGAAAGAGAAGTTGCCGAAGCCTTTTGGCCTATCCTCTGTCCAGAGTAGACAACAAACAAAGCATGTAGATGAGAAGAAAAACAAGAGAGGTGCCAAACATAAAGCAGTATCGTCAGATCAATGGGCCAAGAGCCCCCCCCTGTGTGCAGGATATAATCACAAAGGCAGCGGCACACGTACTGTGCCTGTTGAAGCGGATCGGGACTGTTCAGAGTCGCCCGACGGACACACACAGGAGCCGGTACACGTGATCTCTGGATATCCAATAGCAGACTACTTCACCTGTCGGGTCCGGATGAACGGTAGCTCACAGGGAATAAGTAATTTCGGTCTCTACCAGGAGAGACACTACCAGGAGAGACACTGATGTCGGATGGAAATTGCACCGGGGCAATAATAGACAGGTAGCAAGGTGACTCAAATAAAAACAAGGTTTATTCAGATAAAAACCTTGTTTTTATTTGAGTCACCTTGCTACCTGTCTATTATTGCCCCGGTGCAATTTCCATCCGACATCAGTGTCTCTCCTGGTAGTGTCTCTGATTTATCTGATGTTTGAATGGACCTTGGAGGAGTAGAAGGTCCTGCCTCAGCGGCAGAGTCCATGGTGGAAAGGATGACATGTCCACCAGATCTGCATACCAAGTCCTGCATGGCCACGCAGGTGCCATCAAAATCACAGAAGCTCTCTCCTGCTTGACCTTGGCAATCAGACGAGGGAGGAGAGGAAATGGTGGAAACACATAAGCCAGGCTGAAGGACAAGGGCACTGCTAGAGCATCTATCAGTGCAGCCTGGGGATCCCTTGACCTGGACCCGTAACAAGGAAGCTTGGCGTTCTGACGAGACGCCATCAGATCCAGTTCTGGTTTGCCCCATAGTTGAATCAGCTGGGGAAATACCTCCGGATGGAGTTCCCACTCCCCCAGATGAAAAGTCTGCCGACTTAGAAAATCCGCCTCCCAGTTCTCTACTCCTGGGATGTGGATAGCCGAGAGAAGGCAAGAGTGAAACTCTGCCCATAGAATTATCTTTGAAACCTCCATCATGGCCAGGGGACTCCTTGTTCCCCCCTGATGGTTGATATAGGCTACAGTCGTGATATTGTCCGACTGAAATCTGATGAACTTGGTCGCAGCTAGTTGAGGCCAAGCCTGAAGAGCATTGAATATCGCTCTTAGTTCTAGAATGTTTATCGGAAGGAGGGCTTCCTCCTGAGTCCACGAACCCTGAGCCTTCAGGGAGTTCCAGACTGCGCCCCAGCCCAGAAGGCTGGCATCTGTCGTCACTATAGTCCACTCTGGCCTGCGGAAACTCAATTCCCTGGACAGATGGACCCGAGATAACCACCAGAGAAGAGAATCCCTGGTCTCTTGATCCAGATCTAACAGAGGAGACAAATCTGTGTAGTCCCCATTCCACTGGTTGAGCATGCAAAGTTGCAGTGGTCTGAGATGTAGGCGGGCAAACGGAACTATGTCCATTGCCGCTACCATTCATTCATACAATGAGCCACTGATGGCCGAGAAGTGGAATGAAGAGCACGGCAAGTGGCTCATACAATGAGCCACTGATGGCCGAGAAGTGGAATGAAGAGCACGGCAAGAGGTTAGAAGCTTTGAAATCCTGACTTCTGTCAGAAAAATTTTCATTTCTACTGAATCTATCAGAGTTCTTAGGAAGGAAACTCTTGTGAGAGGAGAGAGAGAACTCTTTTCTATGTTCACTTTCCACCCGTGAGACCTCGGAAAGGCCAAAACAATGTTCGTATGAGACTTGGCGATTTGAAAAGTTGACGCCTTAATCAGAATGTCGTCTAGGTAAGGGGCTACCGCTATGCCCCGCGGCCTTGGAACCGCCAGAAGGGACCCTAGAACCTTCGTAAAGATTCTTGGTGCCATGGCTAACCCGAAGGGAAGAGCCACAAACTGGTAATGCCTGTCTAGGAAGGCGAACCTGAGGAACTGATGATGATCTCTGTGAATTGGAATGTGGAGATAAGCATCCTTTAAGTCCACGGTAGTCATATATTGACCCTCCTGGATCATAGGGAGGATGGTTCGGATTGTCTCCATCTTGAAGGATGGGACCCTGAGAAATTTGTTTAGGATCTTGAGATCCAAGATAGGTCTGAAGGTTCCCTCTTTTTTGGGAACTATAAACAGGTTTGAATAGAAACCCAGCCCCTGTTCCTCTCTTGGAACTGGGTGGATCACTCCCATAACCAGTAGGTCTTGAACGCAAAGTAAGAATGCCTCTCTTTTTATCTGGTTTACAGATAGTTGTGAGAGATGAAATCTCCCCTTTGGAGATGAACCTTTGAATTCCAGAAGATATCCCTGGGAAACAATCTCTAGCGCCCAGGGATCCTGGACGTCTCTTGCCCAAGTCTGGGCGAATAGAGAAAGTCTGCCCCCTACTAGATCCGGTCCCGGATCGGGGGCTACTCCTTCATGCTGTCTTAGAGGCAGCCGCAGGTTTCTTGGCCTGCTTCCCCTTGTTCCAAGCCTGGTTAGGTCTCCAGACTGGTTTGGACTGGGCGAAAATTCCCTCTTGTTTTGCATTAGAGGAAGTTGAAGCTGCGGCACTCTTGAAGTTTCGAAAGGAACAAAAATTATTCTGTTTGGTCCTTAACTTATTGGACCTATCCTGAGGAAGGGTGTGACCTTTTCCTCCAGTAATATCAGAAATGATCTCCTTCAGACCAGGCCTGAATAGGGTCTGTCCCTTGAAGGGGATGTTAAGAAGCTTAGACTTTGAAGTAACGTCTGCTGACCAGGACTTAAGCCATAGCACCCTACGCGCCAAAATGGCAAAACCTGAATTCTTAGCCGTTAGTTTGGTTAACTGAAAAACTGCGTCAGAAATAAAGCAATTAGCTAATTTAAGAGCTTTAATCCTGTCTAGAATATTGTCTAACGGGGTCTCTACCTGCAGAGCCTCCTCAAGAGACTCGAACCAAAAAGCCGCTGCAGCAGTAACTGGGGCTATGCATGCAAGAGGCTGGAGAATAAAACCTTGATGTATAAAAATTTTCTTAAGGAGACCCTCCAATTTTTTATCCATAGGATCTAGGAAAGCACAACTGTCCACGACGGGGATAGTTGTACGCTTAGCTAGGGTAGAGACTGCTCCCTCCACCTTAGGGACCGTCTGCCACGAGTCCCGTATGGCGGCATCTATGGGAAACATCTTTTTGAAAGCAGGAGGGGGAGAGAACGGCACACCTGGTCTATCCCATTTCTTAGTAATAATTTCCGAAAACCTCTTAGGGACTGGAAAAACATCAGTGTAAACAGGCACTGCAAAGTATTTGTCCATTTTACACAATTTCTCTGGAACCACAATGGGGTCACAGTCATCCAGAGTCGCTAAAACCTCCCTAAGCAATAAGCAGAGGTGTTCAAGCTTAAATTTAAACGCTGTCATTTCAGAATCAGACTGAAGTAACACCTTCCCTGAGTCTGAAATGTCACCCACAGATAGAAGCTCACCTGCCTCGGCTTCTGAGTATTGTGAGGGTATATCTGACACAGGCATTAAAGCATCAGAAAGCTCTGTATTAGTTCTAGCCCCAGAGCTGTCTCGCTTTCCTTGTAACCCTGGCAGTTTGGACAATACCTCTGTGAGGGTAGTATTCATAACTGCCGCCATGTCCTGTAAGGTAAAAGACTTAGACGCGCTAGATGTACTTGGCGTCACTTGAGCGGGAGTTATAGGTTCTGACACATGGGGAGAGCTGGATGGCATAATCTCCCTTCTTTCAGTCAGAGAATCCCCTGGAGATAAATCTTTAAGCTCCATAATATGGTCTTTATAGCTTATAGAAATTTCAGTACATTTGGAACACATTCTAAGAGGGGGTTCCACCATGGCTTCTAAACATATTGAACAAGGAGTTTCCTCTATGTCAGACATGTTTAACAGACTAGTAATGAGACAAGCAAGCTTGGAAAACACTTTAATAAAAGGTGAAACAGCAATTAAACAAAAACGTTACTGTGCCGTTAAGAGAAAAAAACTAACACTTAAACTGCAAAACAGTGAAAAAATATAGTAAAGTCTTTGAAATTTTTACAGTGTGTGTAAGGGACTAAAGCAACATTGCACCCACTTGCAAATGGATGATTAACCCCTTAGGCCCCAAACCGGATTTTAAAAAACGTTAAAAGACAGTTGAACACCCTGCCACAGCTCTGCTGAGGCTCCTACCTGCCCACAAATACGATTTTGTGCAGAAATAAACCCCTTGTAATGGTCCTCAGGTGTCAGAGGACTCCTCTAGGGTAGCTAGATGTCTCAGTCTGAATTAAAACTGCGCATTTAGAGCGCTAAAATAGGCCCCTCCCACCATGTACTGGATGCCAGAGGGGCCTTAAGAAAGTACTCCTAGGAGTATCTGATTAGCCATGTGGAAACTATGCCCCAAATAAAGAGTTATCTCCCTCAGAGAAAAAACACGTCCTATTTATGAAATCATGTAAACGTTTTGTCACTAAGTAACATAAGCATTAACATGAGTATTACCCTGTTCTGTAAGCATGATCCCAGTCGCTGTTAAATCACTACATCAGGCTTACCTCAAGTACACAAGGCTCTGTGAGCATTTTCTAGAACTCATTTCATCTCTCTACAGGGAGTGCAGAATTATTAGGCAAGTTGTATTTTTGAGGATTAATTTTATTATTGAACAACAACCATGTTCTCAATGAACCCAAAAAAACTCATTAATATCAAAGCTGAATATTTTTGGAAGTAGTTTTTAGTTTGTTTTTAGTTATAGCTATTTTAGGGGGATATCTGTGTGTGCAGGTGACTATTACTGTGCATAATTATTAGGCAACTTAACAAAAAACAAATATATACCCATTTCAATTTATTTTTACCAGTGAAACCAATATAACATCTCAACATTCACAAATATACATTTCTGACATTCAAAAACAAAACAAAAACAAATCAGTGACCAATATAGCCACCTTTCTTTGCAAGGACACTCAAAAGCCTGCCATCCATGGATTCTGTCAGTGTTTTGATCTGTTCACCATCAACATTGCGTGCAGCAGCAACCACAGCCTCCCAGACACTGTTCAGAGAGGTGTACTGTTTTCCCTCCTTGTAAATCTCACATTTGATGATGGACCACAGGTTCTCAATGGGGTTCAGATCAGGTGAACAAGGAGGCCATGTCATTAGATTTTCTTCTTTTATACCCTTTCTTGCCAGCCACGCTGTGGAGTACTTGGACGCGTGTGATGGAGCATTGTCCTGCATGAAAATCATGTTTTTCTTGAAGGATGCAGACTTCTTCCTGTACCACTGCTTGAAGAAGGTGTCTTCCAGAAACTGGCAGTAGGACTGGGAGTTGAGCTTGACTCCATCCTCAACCCGAAAAGGCCCCACAAGCTCATCTTTGATGATACCAGCCTAAACCAGTACTCCACCTCCACCTTGCTGGCGTCTGAGTCGGACTGGAGCTCTCTGCCCTTTACCAATCCAGCCACGGGCCCATCCATCTGGCCCATCAAGACTCACTCTCATTTCATCAGTCCATAAAACCTTAGAAAAATCAGTCTTGAGATATTTCTTGGCCCAGTCTTGACGTTTCAGCTTGTGTGTCTTGTTCAGTGGTGGTCGTCTTTCAGCCTTTCTTACCTTGGCCATGTCTCTGAGTATTGCACACCTTGTGCTTTTGGGCACTCCAGTGATGTTGCAGCTCTGAAATATGGCCAAACTGGTGGCAAGTGGCATCTTGGCAGCTGCACGCTTGACTTTTCTCAGTTCATGGGCAGTTATTTTGCGCCTTGGTTTTTCCAAACGCTTCTTGCGACCCTGTTGACTATTTTGAATGAAACGCTTGATTGTTCGATGATCACGCTTCAGAAGCTTTGCAATTTTAAGAGTGCTGCATCCCTCTGCAAGATATCTAACTATTTTTGACTTTTCTGAGCCTGTCAAGTCCTTCTTTTGACCCATTTTGCCAAAGGAAAGGAAGTTGCCTAATAATTATGCACACCTGATATAGGGTGTTGATGTCATTAGACCACAACCCTTCTCATTACAGAGATGCACATCACCTAATATGCTTAATTGGTAGTAGGCTTTCGAGCCTATACAGCTTGGAGTAAGACAACTTGCATAAAGAGGATGATGTGGTCAAAATACTCATTTGCCTAATAATTCTGCACTCCCTGTAGAAATAAAAATACTGAACATACCTCAAAGCAGGTAATCTGCAGACCGTTCCCCCAACTGAAGTTGTCCCATACTCTTCAGTTATGTGTGAGAACAGCAGTGGACCTTAGTTACAAACCGCTAAGATCATCAAACCTCCAGGCTGAACTCTTCTTCTAATTTCTGCCTGAGAGTAAAACAGTACAAGGCCGGTACCGTTTAAAAATAACAAACTCTTGATTGAAGGTAAAACTACACTAAGTCACCACATATCTCTTGATACTTCCTTTCTTATCGAGAGTTGCAAGAGAATGACTGGGGGTGGCAGTTAGGGGAGGAGCTATATAGACAGCTCTGCTGTGGGTGTCCTCTTGCAACTTCCTGTTGGGAAGGAGAATATCCCACAAGTAATGGATGAACACGTGGACTGGATACACCTTACAAGAGAAACTCAAATTACCAAATATATTTTCAAATGACTACTTCTTCACCAAACATAACGTTTGTCCCTCTATTACCCAGAATGGTCTTAAAAGTGACAACAAACACCAAAGGATTTTTTATATAAATGGTTTAGTTAAACATAGTAGTAGTAAGTGCTACAACTTTGTGAGTATCCTGCATAAGGGGGGCCTGTGCAGTAAGATATTATGCCATTGGAGCTCTTTCTTTTTTCTTTATCTATTTCAAACATAGTAAAATAACTGCATATATTTAAATTATTTATCTAGCCCCTTTTCATGTAATTTAGCTCCGACAAATTGTGGATTTTCTCATTCTCAGAACTAAAACATAACCCTTCAGGCTTCACAAGGATATATATATATATATATATATATATATATATATATATATATATATATATATATATATATATATATATACACACACACACACATACATACATACATATACATACATACATACATACATACATACATACATACACAGGAAGATATAAAACCTGGCTAGCGTTGTCAGCTGCGGACTTGAAACCAGGGAGTTTAGCTACTGAAAACAATTGCAGCAAACAAGACAACTTGTTTTTAAAATGTTTAAACTTGGACAATATTTTATTCTATAGGAAGACCTCCAAAATGTCTTGCAATTACAAGGTGTTTACTTTCCTTTAAGATAGAAACCAGAGCCAAATCATGAATCAGTTAGAAAATCATAAAACAGAAGTTGGCAGCACAGCAAAAATGACCAAGCCCTAAGATTTTTGGAATTTGAAATTCTCCGGCATACACAGTTATATAGCTTCGAGCAAATGGTGAATTGCCCAAAATGAAAAGGGTAGTTATAATATGAAAACACACCAAAAATCTACCTTACCCAAGTGAAATTAAATATTTTAAAAGGGACAAAGTCCAAATTAAAGTGATGGTAAATCCAAGCGTTTAAAAAGCGCTAGTATTTACCATCACTAAAAATAATATTGAGTTTCATTGATCATTTATTAAAAAAAGGGTACTAAACTCACCCTCCCTGTGCCGCAGCAGCTTGCTAAAGTCAGAGCCTACAGCAGCCCACGGCACAGCACTCTTCTTCAATGAGGTGATGTTTCCACCTATAAACCAATAGCAGTGTGTGTCATCTGACAGTGATCTGTATGCTAGGAGTTATTTAAGAGTCTGCACTAATTGCCTGAAATACAAGTCTGTCAAAAGATCTGAGAGAAGGAGGCCATCTGCAGAAGCTTAGATACAAGGTAATCACAGATGTAAAAAGAAATATTAATATAACAGTGTTGGTTATGCAAAAATGGGGAAAAGTAAATAAAGGGATTATCTTTTTAAACAATAATATTTTTGGTGTTTACAGTCCCTTTAAGTAATTTATTTCTTGACTACACCTAAAATATGATATTGTAAAATGTAATACATTTTTTATTCCCCATGCCCATCAATAATGCTATGTAATAATCCTTACTAGTCAGAGAGCAATCTGTTGCGCACAAAGATACATGTCTAATTTTGAATTTATTTGCATCAAATATAAAAATAAAAAAACATGTTCAATTTAAATTGTGCTCTCTCATATGCATGATATAGTATCTATAAAGGACACAAATTCTGTTTCTGATCGGTCAACTGGATTTACACATTTTGAATTTAACAATAAAAAAACACAATTAAAAGTCTACAAAAATCAGTGGACAACCCAATTATCAAAATGATGGCCTAGATTACAAGTGTTGCGCTATTGATGGTGCAGAGTGCTTAAAATAGCGCACAATCTGGTATTACAACTGAATGGTTAACGGAATTACCAATAGGGATGCACCAAAATTTCGACTGCAGAAACGTTTAGACGAAAATTGAATTTTTGGCAATTACGGTTTTCGGTTGGGTTTTTTTGCCTGTTATTTTCGGTAAAATTATTGTGTAGCATGTTTAAAATTTGATGCTAGCCTAGAGCTGCTGTTTAAGTTCATTACTTGACTTACTGTTTTGCATATAATGAGTTTTCTAGGACTATACTTTATTTGGATAATTGGTAAAAAAAAAAAAAAAAAAAAACTTAAATCTGATTCTGTTAGAACTAAATAAAGAATAATACAGTATATTGATATTTAATATTGTTTTAAGTAGGGATGCACTAAAATTTTGGTCGCAGAAACATTTTGGCCGAAAAACAAGTCATTCGACCGAAGACAAGCAAGAGAAAGGAGAAACTATAGGGTGCAGTGGTGACTGTAGTTTAAAAATAAAAAACACCTGCCTTAAAATAACAGGGCGGGCCGTAGACTGGATACACCACAAGAGAAATAAATTTATCAGGTAAACATAAATTTTGTTTTCTCTTGTAAGGTGTATCCAGTCCATGGATCATCCATTACTTGTGGGATACCAATACCAAAGCTATAGGACACGGATGAAGGGAGGGACAAGGCAGGCGCTTTAACGGAAGGCACCACTGCCTGTAAGACCTTTCTCCCAAAAATAGCCTCCGAAGAAGCAAAAGTATCAAATTTGTAGAAATTAGAAAAAGTATGAAGCGAAGACCTGTTCAACAGAAGCCTCATTCTTAAAAGCCCATGTGGAAGCTACTGCTCTAGTAGAATGAGCTGTAATTCTTTCAGGTTGCTGGCCAGCAGTCTCATAAGCTAAGCGGATTATACTTCTTAGCCAAAAAGATAGAGAAGTTGCCGAAGCCTTTTGGCCTCTCCTCTGTCCAGAGTAGACAACAAACAATGCAGATGTTTGACGAAAATCTTTAGTAGCTTGTAAATAAAATTTTAAAGCGCGAACCACGTCAAGATTGTGTAATAGATGTTCCTTCTTTGAAGAAGGATTAGGACACAGTGACGGAACAACAATCTCCTGATTGATATTTTTATTAGATACCACCTTAGGCAGAAAACCAGGTTTGGTACGTAACACTACCTTATCTGCATGGAAAATGAGATAAGGGGAATCACATTGTAAAGCAGATAACTCAGAAACTCTTCGAGCCGAGGAGATAGCTACTAAAAACAGAACTTTCCAAGATAAAAGCTTAATATCTATGGAATGCAAAGGTTCAAACGGAACCCCTTGAAGAACTTTAAGAACTAAATTTAAACTCCATGGCAGAGCAACAGGTTTAAACACAGACTTGATTCTAACCACAGCCTGACATAACGCCTGAACATCTGGAACCTCAGCCAGACGTTTGTGCAAAAGAATAGACAGAGCAGAAATCTGTCCCTTTAAGGAACTAGCTGATAAACCCTTCTCCAATCCTTCTTGGAGAAAAGATAATATCCTAGGAATCCTGACTTTACTCCATGAGTAACCCTTGGATTCACACCAATTAAGATATTTACACCATATCTTATGATAGATTTTCCTGGTGACAGGCTTTCGCGCCTGTATTAAGGTATCAATGACCGACTCGGAGAAACCACGCTTTGATAAAATCAAGCGTTCAATCTCCAAGAAGTCAGATGCAGAGAAATTAGATTTGGATGGTTGAAAGGACCCTGAAGTAGAAGGTCCTGCCTCAGAGGCAGAGTCCATGGTGGAAAGGATGACAAGTCCACCAGATATACATACCAAGTCCTGCGAGGCCACGCAGGTGCTATCAAAATCACCGAAGCTCTCTCCTGTTTGATCTTGGCAATCAAACGAGGGAGCAGAGGAAATAGTGGAAACACATAAGCCAGGTTGAAGGACCAAGGCACTGCTAGAGCATCTATCAGTGCTGCCTTGGGATCCCTGGACCTGGATCCGTAACAAGGAAGCTTGGCGTTCTGACGAGACACCCTGAGATCCAGTTCTGGTTTGCCCCAAAGTTGAATCAACTGTGCAAATACCTCCGGATGGAGCTCCTACCCCCCGGATGAAAAGTCTGTCGACTTAGAAAATCCGCCTCCCAGTTCTCTACTCCTGGGATATGGATAGCTGATAGATGGCAAGAGTGAATCTCTGCCCACAGAATTATCTTTGAAATCTCCAACATTGCTAGGGAACTCCTTGTTCCCCCTTGATGGTTCATGTAAGCTACAGTCGTGATGTTGTCCGACTGAAATCTGATGAACCTGACCGCAGCTAGCTGAGGCCAAGCCTGAAGAGCATTGAATATCGCTCTTAGTTCCAGAATGTTTATCGGAAGGAGTGCCTCCTCCTGAGTCCACGATCCCTGAGCCTTCAGGGAGTTCCAGACTGCACCCCAGCCCAGAAGGCTGGCATCTGTTGTTACTATTGTCCAATCTGGCCTGCGGAAGGTCATACCTTTGGACAGATGGACCCGAGATAGCCACCAGAGAAGAGAATCCCTGTTCTCTTGATCCAGATTTAGTAGAGGGGACAAATCTGTGTAATCCCCATTCCACTGACTGAGCATGCAGAGTTGCAGCGGTCTGAGATGTAGGCGGGCAAACGGCACTATGTCCATTGTCGCTACCATTAAGCAGATTACTTCCATACACTGAGCCACTGAAGGGCGAGAAGTAGAATAAAGAACACGGCAGGAATTTAGAAGTTTTGACAACCTGGCCTCTGTCAGGTAAATCTTCATTTCTACAGAATCTATCAGAGTTCCCAGGAAGGAAACTCTTGTGAGAGGGGATAGAGAACTCTTTTCTTCGTTCACTTTCCACCCATGAGACCTCAGGAATGCCAGAACAATGTCCGTATGGGACTTGGCAATTTGAAAATTTGACGCCTGTATCAGAATGTCGTCTAGGTAAGGGGCTACTGCTATACCCCGCGGCCTTAGGACCGCCAGAAGTGACCCCAGAACCTTCGTAAAGATTCTTGGTGCCGTAGCTAACCCAAAGGGAAGAGCTACAAACTGGTAATGCCTGTCTAGGAAGGCGAACCTGAGAAACCGATGATGATCTCTGTGTATCGGAATGTGAAGATAAGCATCCTTTAGATCCACGGTAGTCATATATTGACCCTCCTGGATCATAGGTAGGATGGTTCGAATAGTCTCCATTTTGAAGGATGGGACCCTGAGAAATTTGTTTAGGATCTTGAGATCTAAGATTGGTCTGAAGGTTCCCTCTTTCTTGGGAACCACAAACAGATTTGAATAGAAGCCTTGCCCCTGTTCCTCCTTTGGAACTGGGTGGATCACTCCCATAACTAGGAGGTCTTGAACACAATGTAAGAATGCCTCTCTCTTTATCTGGTTTGCAGATAATTGTGAGAGATGAAATCTTCCTTTTGGGGAAGAAGCTTTGAAGTCCAGAAGATACCCCTGGGACACAATTTCCAACGCCCAGGGATCCTGGACATCTCTTGCCCAAGCCTGGGCGAAGAGAGAAAGTCTGGCCCCTACTAGATCCGTTACCGGATCTGGGCTGATCTTTCATGCTGTCTTAGAGGCAGCAGGCTTTTTGGCCTGCCTTCCTTTGTTCCAAGCCTGGTTAGGTCTCCAGACCGGCTTGGACTGGGCAAAATTTCCCTCTTGTTTTGTATTAGAGGAAGTTGATGCTGCGCCAGTCTTGAAGTTTTGAAAGGCCCGAAAATTAGTCTGTTTGGTCCTTAATTTGTTGGACCTATCCTGAGGAAGGGCGTGACCTTTTCCTCCAGTAATATCAGAAATGATCTCCTTCAGTCCGGGCCCGAATAGGATCTGCCCCTTGAAGGGAATGTTGAGAAGCTTAGACTTTGAAGTAACGTCAGCTGACCAGGATTTAAGCCATAATGCCCTACGCGCTTGAATAGCAAAACCTGAGTTCTTAGCCGTTAGTTTGGTTAAATGAACAACGGCGTCAGAAACAAATGAATTGGCTAGCTTAAGAGCTTTAAGCTTGTCAAGTATATCATCCAATGGGGTTTCTACCTGTAGAGCCTCCTCCAGAGACTCAAACCAGAAGGCCGCAGCAGCAGTGACAGGGGCAATGCATGCAAGAGGCTGGAGAATAAAACCCTGTTGAATAAACATTTTCTTAAGGTAACCCTCTAACTTTTTATCCATTGGATCTAGGAAAGCACAACTGTCCTCGACTGGGATAGTTGTACGCTTAGCTAGGGTAGAGACTGCTCCCTCCACCTTAGGGACTGTTTGCCATAAGTCCCGTGTAGCGGCATCTATGGGAAACATCTTTTTAAAAACAGGAGGGGGAGAGAATGGTACACCTGGTCTATCCCATTCCTTAGCAATAATTTCTGAAAACCTCTTAGGTATTGGAAAAACATCAGTGTAAACAGACACTGCATAGTATTTATCCAATCTACACAATTTCTCTGGGACCATAATGGTGTCACAGTCATTCAGAGCAGCTAAAACCTCCCTGAGCAACACGCGGAGGTGTTCAAGCTTAAATTTAAATGTAGACATATCAGAATCAGGTTGAATTATCTTCCCTGAGTCAGAAAAATCACCCACAGATAGAACCTCTCCTTCCTCAGCTTCTGCATATTGTGAGGGGATATCAGACATAGCTACTAAAACGTCAGAGTGCTCTCTATTTTTCCTAGCCCCAGAGCTGTCTCGCTTTCCTTGTAACCCTGGTAGTTTGGACAATACCGCTGTAAGGGTATTATCCATAACTGCCGCCATGTCTTGTAAGGTAAACGCTATGGGAGCGCTAGATGTACTTGGCGCCTCTTGAGCGGGCGTCCCTTGAGCGGGAGTCATAGGTTCTGACACGTGGTGAGAGTTAGTCGGCATAACTTCCCCCTTGTCAGTTTCCTCTGGTGATAAATCTTTTAAAGCCAGAATATGATCTTTATAACTTATAGTAAGATCAGTTCATTTGGTACACATTCTAAGAGGGGGTTCCACAATGGCTTCTAAACATAATGAACAAGGAGTTTCCTCTATGTCAGACATGTTTAACAGACTAGTAATGAGACCAGCAAGCTTTGAAAACACTTTAATTAATGTAAAAAAGCAGAATATAAAAAACGGTACTGTGCCTTTAAGAGAAAAAAACAAACACAAAAACTGCAAAACAGTGAAAAAAGCAGTTAACTCTATGAAATTTTAACAGTGTATGTACTAGGGTAAAACAGCATTGCACCCACTTGCAAATGGATGATTAACCCCTCAGGCTCAAAAACAAAGCCAAAAAACGGTAAAACCGTTATAACAGTCACAGGCAAACTGCTACAGCTCTACTGTGGCTCCTACCTTCCCATAAAATGACTTTTGTAGGCACAAAAACCCTTTACAGAGGTCCAATATGTCAGGGGACTCCTTCAGGGAAGCTGGATGTCTCAGAGTTGAAAAGTTACTGCGCAATTAGAGGGCGAAAATAGGCCCCTCCCACCATGCACTGAAAGTCAGAGGGCCTAAAAAACTACTCCTAGGAAAGATTTATCACCCTTAGTAAAAAACGTTCCTTATAACACGTTTCACATACTAAGCTATTAGAGCAATTAACATGAAAATTACCCTTTACTGCAAGCATGATGCCAGTCGTTATTAAATCACTGCAATCAGGCTTACCTCAAATATATCAGGCACTGTCAGCATTTTCTAGACTTCTTATTATCTCTCTAGAAAAAAATATACTGAACATACCTCAAGGCAGTTGATTCTGCAGGCCGTTCTCCCAGCTGAAGTTTTTCCCATACTCTTCAGTTATGTGTGAGAACAGCAGTGGATCTTAGTTACAACCTGCTAAGATCATCAAAAACCTCAGGCAAAACACTTCTTCTAATTTCTGCCTGAGGTAAAAAACAGTACAACTCCGGTACCATTTAAAAATAACAAACTTTTGATTGAAGATAAACTTCACTAAGTCACCACATCTCTCTATGCTACTTCCCTTATCGAGAGCTGCAAGAGAATGACTGGTGGTGGCAGTTAGGGGAGGAGCTATATAGACAGCTCTGCTGTGGGTGATCATCTTGCAGCTTCCTGTTGGGAAGGAGAATATCCCACAAGTAATGGATGATCCGTGGACTGGATACACCTTACAAGAAAAATGGCATTATTTTTTGCCTGATAAAATTTGTGTGTAGCATATTATTGTTTTAAGATAGTTTTGTCCAATTTTAGTGTGTTACTTTCAATAAAAGTGTGGGCTTTTTTTTTATTGGCTATAGGTTTTCAATTCAGATTCATTCATTAAATAGTCTAATTATGCAAAAAAAAAATAAATTGAAAATTATTTGAAGAAAAAAAACCCCGACAATTTCGGTATCTGTTTTCGGCCAAGTGCATCCCGGATTTTTGAGTTCGGTCCAGAATTTCCATTTCGGTGAATCACTAATTACCAAAGAATGTTTAATGCGGACAATATCTCTTTTGTGCCCTATATTTTTAATGGATAGCGCGGTTGTGCTTAATAGCGCATATAAGTTGTGAGTTATGTGTTGTGCACGAAAGCAACACATAACCGTGCTAATGTTTTTATGTATATATGTATTTGATTTTCACATTGTTGACACGTCTTTGTGTATGGGGAAAATATTTAATAGATTTATGTACCATTGTTACTTGTCTGAAGAAGAGGAAAGCTATTTCCTCGAAACGTCATGGGTAATAAAGTGTTTGAAGGAGAGTGCCCGTTGATATCTTATTGTGCTATTTAACCTGAACCAGAGTACTCCGGGATGCAGGAAGTTAATGGAGTGCAACAGACAGACAAATAGATAGACAGGTAGATAGACAGGTAGGTAGATAGACAGGTAGATAGAGAGAGAGAGAGAGAGAGAGAGAGAGAGAGAGAGAGAGGTAAACAGGTAGGTAGACAGACAGGTAGACAGATATATTGTTGAAGAACAACGGTATTTCAACTATTTCTTAACACACCTTTGAATTAGTGCTCAAATGGATGTCAAAAAAGAGTTTTGTCGCACACCTCCTAGAAGTTTATCAGGTTAGGGATTTAGCGTGACCAAGCTATCCGATCACCAAAAGTTAGAGTGCCTCAGGCTATTGCTCAAGCACTACCTTTTTAAGTTGACTTTGTAATATGAGCGCAAGAATAAGAGCACATTTGATTCAACTTCAGCAGAGGTAGCGCACAACAGCTCTAATATTTCTGCGCTCCACTTGTAATCTAGGCCAATGTTAGAAAGCTCAGAAATAAAACAGATGCTATCTTTAAAGGGGCATTACACTGCTGGCTAAAGCTAAAATATCACGGTTACTAGCCACCATGCTATCGTTTTTACACCCGTGTCTGCAGCTCATTATAAAAGAGTTCTATGTTAACAGCTAAGTGCTAGCTAGTGAAGCTCTGCATCTTTACACAGGGCACTGCCATCAGTTACATTGTCTTTTTGACAAGCTGTATTGCTCATGTTGGTTTTATGGTACATTTTGGCAGTGGCTGCACTGCTTTATAGTATTATATATATATATATATATATATATATATATATATATATATATATATATTTGTTCTGTAATTTGCAAACTGACAAAAACAATAACTGAAGTCTATACTGTGCAAGGCATATCAAAGTGAAAAGTACAACTGATCTGTGAAGGTGCAACGCCTCTGTCAGAGGGTGTATATGCGCATTCTAAGACGGTGGTGCCCAGCTCAAAGATGCAGAGCTTCACCAACCAGAACCTTTAATAGGTTTAATGGGTTAAAATAAGAGAGCTGCAAGCACAGGAAAAAAAACAATAGCGTGGCGAGTGTCCCTTTACTTATATACAAAATTAAAAGGAATTCATTCTACATTCTGTCAATTCCTAATACACCTCATTTAAGATCACATACAAATGGCACTGTATTTTGAACATATGTATAGCAGAATGAAATGATAAATGTCAAGGAGAGACAATCCCTCACCTCTTCTTTTGATGTGTCAGAGTCCATACTCAGAGTGAGGTACATAACAATATGAGGGATGCTTTGTAATATTTGTTGATGGGTTACATGCTGTTCTCCCCATATGAGCTTTGTCAGATTATTCATTGCAGGTATTGTACTAGGAGCCTCATGGGGTATTTCAGCCTCAAAAGTCTGTGTTTCAAAAGTTAATTTCACCTGTGAGGATAAAAATAAAAAACAGTATCAAATCTATTCAATATAGAGTAATACCACATGGAAGTAATGCAATACATTTATTTTATGCATCAGTTTGGAAGAACTTTGTTTCTGTATCTCCCCATTCCATACCTCCCAACATTTAAAATAGCCAAACTGGGACCCTTTTCTCCCCATTAACAGATCCCACGGGTACTATACATAATTTCCTACTGGAGGACACACACATATATATATTTACAAATATACACATATATACACACACACACACACACATACATATACATATGTACAAATATACACACATACACACACACATACATATACATATGTACAAATATACACACATACATATATACACACACACACATACAGATACATATATACACACACACATACAGATACATATTTACAAATACACACACATACATATATAAACATCCACATATATATATATATATATATATATATATATATATATATATATATATATATATATATATATATATATATATATATATAGTATGATAGAACTGGGTCCAACGGACGGCCTCCGTTGTTGAATGTGATCCAAGAACAGCCGGCACACAGGGACTTTTTAAAAATTCCGATTTATTCAACAGAAGAGAAACCAGACGTTTTGGCTCTGTCATGAGCCTTTCTCAATGGTATACAGACCGGATAATGTGAACCTACAAACACCACCCCTAAATACCTGCCCCACACACAGTGAAGGCCAATCAGCTTGCAGAGGTGTGTCGCTCCCTCCCGCGCATCTCAAACTCACCTGGACATCCGAAAACAGCTGATCCCCAGTACGCGCGTCATGACGTCATCACGTCATACCGCGTTGCATGGAAATGACTGTGTCACAGGTATCCATGGCAAACACCGGGTAAACAAATACCTCTGGTTGTCATGGTGATGCGTGTGAGACATTGCAACAACCGCCAAACACCTGATGGGCACAACTATACAGTGACATAGTGATAAACAAAAATAAGGGCCATAGGTAAAAGCCCTACAAGAACAATAGTGCAAAACATTATTCTTGTAGGGCTTTTACCTATGGCCCTTATTTTTGTTTATCACTATGTCACTGTATAGTTGTGCCCATCAGGTGACACAGTCATTTCCATGCAAAGCGGTATGACGTGATGACGTCATGACGCGCGTACTGGGGATCAGCTGTTTTCGGATGTCCAGGTGAGTTTGAGATGCGCGGGAGGGAGCGACACACCTCTGTAAGCTGATTGGCCATCACTGTGTGCGGGGCAGGTATTTAGGGGTGGTGTTTGTAGGTTCACATTATCCAGTCTGTATACCATTGAGAAAGGCTCACGACAGAGCCGAAACGTCTGGTTTCTCTTCTGTTGAATAAATCGGAATTTTGAAAAAGTCCCTGTGTGCCGGCTGTTCTTGGATCACATTCAACAACGGAGGCCGTCCGTTGGACCCAGTTCTATCATACTGTGTGTATTTGCCCTGCCGAGCACCAGGTTGTTGCTTATCTGGCGAGTGCCGTTTCCCACAAACGATTTGTATCTACATTTTCTGAAACGTGCACCCACTAATTCATTTCCTTTATTGACATTTGCTGATATACCTGTGAATTATACCCAGGACCCATTCAGTTACTGGTAACAGGGGACTTTCTACCACTTTGCTGTACTGGCATGGAAACATCAGTCATTACACAGGAGGCGCTCGTGAGTGAAGACCCATATGGACATATAGAAGATTTTGCCTTCACTGAGGCTGATGCTGCTCGCATCCGCTGTGAGGCGGACCTGCAGGAGTTAGAGGAAACCAAAGGTGAGACACCTAACAATATTTACCACAAGCTCTTACACCTTGAAAAGAAAGAAATAGATTTCCACTTCCATGCGGTATACATATCAAAATACCATAAACTAAAATTTATACCTAGAGGTTTTAGGGTAAAAAATATCCCCACTTTAGGTAGAAATAATATCGATTTTTGTAGAAGATGGTGTGGCATCTTAAACAAGTGTTCCCATGATCTTATGCTGCTGGTGATAGAGGAAGTTTCTAAGCTTAAATCGAATATTAGAAAAGAAATTGATACTGTAAAAGACTCTCTGATGACCATTCTTACATCTGACACCACTACTGACTGGATCACTAAACTTTAAACCCAAATCGACAAGTATAAACAAGACCTCTTGACCTATAAAAATAAAAAAAATTGTGACAATTAAAAACGACTACAGGGAGAAAAAAGTGTACAGTTGGCTGTTTGGGAGGGATAACTTGTGGACTGGACGTAGGAGACAGCCCTTTAACAAAAACAGACGAATTAACCTCACCACAGTAGTGGGGGGGACTCATCAGAAGGTGAGAATCAGACCCCTAGTGCCAGCTCACAAAGTGGAGTAACCACACGCTCTGCCCAGAAGCCCCCTTTAGCCGTTGGCCCAGAGGTAGACACCTCAGGAGGGGGAGGGGCAAGACGAAAAAACCAACAACGTCAGAAGAAAAAAACACAATAGTCTATAATTTAAGCAAACGTCCCCTTACCTGTGACGAACTAAAAGTATTGAATAAAGGATTATCCTTTATACCTACCCCACGCTGTGATTTATTTGACCTGCTGGTTGATATGGGGAGATTTCAAAGACAATTAAAACAAAGATTTTTTTAAAGATTCTGAGGAATATACCCCGAAACCTTTCAAGACAAAAAGCACATTTGAACCCAGTAATACCCATTCATCAATTAAAACGTTTCACCACATTTGCACCACCTCACTTATAGAATCACATAAAAACCTACCCATGTCTAGGGATAATCTAACAGGTGGAGAGAGGCGGGCCATCAAATCCTTGTCTACTGACAGGGATATAGTTATTAGGCCTGCGGACAAGGGTGGTGCCACTGTGATACTTGACTACTCACAATACAGAGGCGAGGCGTATAAACAACTACAAGATACTGATACATATCGTCCACTCCAATCCAATCCGACATTACTGTTCAAAAAACAAATTGACTCATTCCTAGGACTGGCCCTCCAGGCAGGTGTCATTAATGATGATGTATTGGGATTCCTCACGGTACAGCATCCGATTTGTCAAATCCTCTACCTATTACCGAAGATTCATAAATCACTTGAGGATCCTCCTGGCAGACCGATTGTTTCTGCCAGGGAATCACTCATGCAACCATTGGCAGAGTTTATTGACTTTTACCTCCAACCTGTAGTACAGAATACTTCAGCACATTTGAAAGATTCTTCGGAATTAATCAATCTGCTGAAAAGTATGGATGACTTGACACCAACTGACATCCTAGTCACTATGGACGTGGTAAGTTTATATACCGTGATCCCCCATGCCCAAGGCATTGACATGGTAAAACGTATTCTTATAGACAACCACATGTACACGGGCCCCCCTATTGAATTTATTCTACATCTGTTGGAGTTCTGCCTGGAGAAAAACTACTTTCACTTTGAGGATAAATATTTCTTACAGACCATGGGCACATCGATGGGGTCGAATATGGCCCCATCCTATGCCAATATTTACATGGCGATGCATGAGGACAACGTGTTCTCCAGGCAGAACCCCATCAGATTGTACAGACGGTACATAGATGATGTCTTTTTGGTCTGGAATGGCACATCAGAGAGTATTGTTGAATGGGTTAATGGATTGAATTCCCTTGACTCAACCATCAGATTCAAAATGGAACACAGCAGGGATAAAATCCATTTTTTGGATTTGGAAATCTTTAAGGTCAAAACCATGAATGGATACAGGTTAGAAACCACTTTGTTTAAGAAACCGACCGACAAAAATTCCATTCTCCACTACCATAGCTTTCACCCCAAATTCCAAAAAGAAGGTGTCAGTTCCTCTCAACTCCTGCGGGTGGTCCGCAACAACACGGATGACTCCCGTAAGGAAAAACAGCTTGTGGAAATGTCTGAAAAATTCTTGGAGAGGGGCTATCCACCAACGCTGATAGAACAACAATGCTGCAAAGCACTGGATCTAACTCAGGACCTGGCTACCACTAAAAGAATTAGGAATGAACAACCTAAACGACAACTTTATAACTACCTACAACCCCAGGATCTAGGTTGACACAGGAGGTGATTAACAAAAATTGGCTAATGTTGTCTAAGGACACAAGCCTTCCCTTCAAGGATATGCCGGAACCAAGGGTGGTATACAAACGAGCAAGTAATCTGAGGGACCTGCTGGTGTTAAGTGACCCTACACACTGCTACGAAAAACAGACGTGGCTGAACAGAGGAAAACCAGGTTGCTACAAATGTGCCAGTTGCGTTACATGCAACAACCTCCTAGCAGGGACCACCTTCCAACATTCTCACAACAACAAGAGCTATAAAATTAAATACAGACTAACCTGCTCCACGGATTTTGTGATTTACGATATCATTTGTCCATGTTCCAAATACTACATTGGTAAAACTGTGACACCGTTCAAGGAACGTCTGGCTAATCACAAGACGGCGATCCGTCAGGCCATTGACAAGGGGCGGTCAGAACAGCCGGTGGCATGCCACTTTGCGGAAGCGGGCCACAGTGTTGCTTCACTACGAGTAATTCTAATCGACCATGTCCCTCGCCATAGGCGAGGTGGGGATAAAGGACGAGCATTGCTGAAACTAGAGGCTCGGTGGATTTTCACCTTGGATACAGTAACGCCCCGAGGACTGAATGCCAACATAGACTTTGGTTGCTGTTACAAGTAACTATGGACACTATGGGAGTCATCCTGTTGTAATATGTTTCTACCTACTCTTCTTGAGTATGTTGCCAATACAATGTTAATATTTTGAGTTTTTTCAGCTTAAATATGCTTGCTACACCCCACATGCCCTAATACCATATTGGGTATAGAGGGCTGTGATATATGTTGAACCATTGGTTTCTGTAGCTTAATAAGCATTTTTCTATAAATATGTGGTTAATTACCCTAGTACCAGTAAATTAGATATCTGTTTCTATTTAATAATGTTTTGAACTATTGTTCTTGTAGGGCTTTTACCTATGGCCCTTATTTTTGTTTATCACTATGTCACTGTATAGTTGTGCCCATCAGGTGTTTGGCGGTTGTTGCAATGTCTCGCACGCATCACCATGACAACCGGAGGTATTTGTTTACCCGGTGTTTGCCATGGATACCTGTGACACAGTCATTTCTATGCAACGCGGTATGACGTGATGACGTCATGACGCGCGTACTGGGGATCAGCTGTTTTCGGATGTCCAGGTGAGTTTGAGATGCGCAGGAGGGAGCGACACACCTCTGCAAGCTGATTGGCCATCACTGTGTGTGGGGCAGGTATTTAGGGGTGGTGTTTGTAGGTTCACATTATCCGGTCTGTATACCATTGAGAAAGGCTCATGACAGAGCCGAAACGTCTGGTTTCTCTTCTGTTGAATAAATCGGAATTTTGAAAAAGTCCCTGTGTGCCGGCTGTTCTTGGATCACATTCAACAACGGAGGCCGTCCGTTGGACCCAGTTCTATCATACTGTGTGTATTTGCCCTGCCGAGCACCAGGTTGTTGCTTATCTGGCGAGTGCCGTTTCCCACAAACGATATATATATATATATATATATATATACATACATATACATATACATATATATATATATACACACACATTTACAAATACACACACATACATATACACACACATACATATTTAGAAATACACACACATACATATATATACACACACATATACATATTTACAAATACACACACACACATATATACACACACATACATATACACACACATACATACATATTTACAAATACACACACATACATATATATACACACACACACACACACATATACATATTTACAAATACACACAAACATATATACACACACACATATACACAAATACACACACATACATATTTACAAATACACACACATACATATATATATATATATACACACACATATACATATTTACAAATACACACACATATACACAAATACACACACATACATATATACACATACACAAATATACACATACATATATACACACACACACACACATATATATACACACATACACACACACAAATACATATATATATACACACACACACACACACCCATACATATTTGCACACAAATACTGTACATACATAGTATCCTTGTTTGCCTGCATGTTGATACAAGGCCCCAGTAGAAATACTTAAAGGGATAGGAAAGTCAAAATTGAACTTGCATGATTCCGATAGAGCATGTCATTTTAGGACACTTTTAAAATAACTTCTATTCTAGAGTGTGCTTTGTTCTCTTGGTATCCCCTGTTGAAAAAGAATACGCACAGATCATACACTTGTGGTAGCTGCTGCTAATTGGTGCCTACACACGTTTGTCTTTTGTGATTGGCTGACTAGATGTGTTCATCTTGCTGCCAGTAATGCAATGTTTTCTTTCATGATTTAGAAAGTGCATGCAATTTTAAATGACGTTCCATTATACTTCTATTATCTAATTTGCTTCATTCTCTTGATGTCCTTTTTTGAAAAGCATATCTAAATAGGCGCAGGAGCTGCTGATTGGTTGCTGCACAAATAATCCTCATGTTATTGGCTCACTCATGTGCATTGCTATTTCTTTAATAAAGAATACATAAAGAATGAAGCAAATTAGATAATAGAAGTAAACTGGAATTTTGTTTAAAATTTTATTTTCTACCTGAATCATGAAAGAAAATGTTTGGGTTTCATGTCCCTTTAAAGCCAGCAGGAATAATTTATAGGAGACTGCATATGCAGAGTAGTAAAAAGGCACCAGAGCAACAAAGTAATAGTATTATATATTTTTACATTTAAATTTTGTGAAAGCTTTGAAGGTCCGTTTAATGTTGACTAAATAAAGGATATTCCTCTTCAGTGTCACTTTACGTTGCTTGTTGACTGCAAATTATCTGCATTTTCTTTTTCTGTTTGAGCAAAAGTGGCGTAATCCAGAACTCTACAAACCCAGGAGCCAGGGGGAGCCACTGGTTCATAGAATTTTACCCCTGGCTCCTAACTTTTTGAGTTATTCTCAATATATCTGTATACAAATACCACTGTCTAGCGCATACAAATATGTTTGGCTCTTAAACATGCTTACTAGCTCCTAGATTGTAAACGGATTTGTCATTGTACCTAACTAAATAAATTGTTATTAAATATTCTGAAATCCGGACATTTGCTGATTTAACCCTTTAAGGACACAGCTTTCAGTTTGCTCAATTGTTTTATGACGGAAAAATTCTGTCATATGTCCTTAAGAGGTTAAAGAAATAAAATTAGACTCTCTTGGGTTATTGAAACCTTGCATACTATAAATGTCAATCTACCAAATGCCACAACATTAGCAAACCTTTAGGTATAAAATAAATGGCACTGTTAATGCAGAAATATGAATGAAGACAAATTTACATTCCCTACAAAAAAAAAATCTACAAATAACTTGACTTGAAGGATAAATATGGTGCTTCTGATCAGCATACTTAAATGTCAGGTTTAAAAGAGAACTTATAGGGGAAAAAATGTCAGAGCATCTAAAATCAGAGGTAGCTTCTAGACAAGATAGTTGAAAAATGTAAATCTAGTCCTCACAACGCAGCTTACAACATAGCTTAAAATGGACAAATATAATTATAATTTAATCTATTTCATCAATAGGCTTCTATTAGCTCCCCCTCCCCCTGCACATATTCTGTGTACTAGAAGTGACACAGGGTGGAGAAAATACGTCGTAATAATGAGCGAGACATGAGCTGTCATATGTGCAGCCCTCCCAATGAGCCCAGAGGCAGAACTTTTTTTAATGACATTTATTTTTTAATTTTTTTAATTAAAGTTCAAATTTAAATTAGGCAGTTATAGTAAAGCGCCAGCTTAGCTAATTAACTGGAGCAACTTTCAAAGCTAATAATACATTGCAGAAGTTGAAAATTGCATTGCAATTAGCAGCTGAGGAAAAATAAGAGGAAATTTTGTTGAGTTTTTACAATTTCTCTTGAATAAATTAATTTCCTTTGCTCTTGGTCTAACATCCCATAATTAAAAGGTTAAAAACGTAGTAACAAAAATATATAAATGTATGCTTACCTGATAAATTCATTTATTTTATGGTAGTGAGAGTCCATGATCCATTACTCCTGGGAATCATGCTGCTGGTCACTAGGAAGAGGCAAAGATCCCAATACTCCAAGAGCCCTTAAAACCCCTCCCATATTACTGGAAACTAGTCTGGCATATAGCCAAGTCAAACAAGAAGAAGGTAGGAAAAGAAAAATACAAAAAGAAGCAGGGGATAAAAAGGAATTGCATACTTGAACTGTCGCCAGAAAAAACAATCAACAATAGAAAATAATGGCAGGGGTTGCACCATGAAAGAAATTAATTTATCAGGTAAGCATAGGTAGCTGCCTTGCAAATTTGATCAACCGAGGGCCTCATCCTTAAAGGCAAAATAAGTAGCAACTGTTCTAGTAGAATGGGTAGTAATCTGTTTAGGAGACTGAAACACCTCCAAGTAACCTTAATCAAAAGCTTCAACCAAGAGTACGAGAGTAGCTTGCTAACCTTTTCCAGTACCAGAAAAATGAACAAACGAGCTAGAAGATCGTCTAAAAGCCTTAGTAGCGGCAGCCTGTAAATAGAACTTGAAAGCGCTGACCACATACAAATTACGGTGAAGGAACAAAATCTCACGATTGCTATTGTTAAAAGAAACCACCTTAGGCAAAATAATAAAAATGTAGTTTGATGAACAACAAGATAAGGAGGTTCACAACACAGAGCAGACAATTCAAAAACTCTTCTGCTGTTACATTGTCTGACAGGAAATGCAGATAAATTTCTTTCTTCAAGCGAGGCCAGAACTGAAGTGCCCTGAAAAATGCTGGGAGCTCTAAAATATTTATGAGCAACTTTGCCTCCTAATGTCATCCAGACCTGACTCAAACAACACTTTACCTTTAAAAGGAAGAGACTGAAGTCTTTATTTAGAAACCAAGTCAGCAGACCATGATTTCAACCACAAGGACCCACTAGTTAAAACTGTGTCATATTCTTAGCATTGATTTTAATAACATCAACAATAGTATAACAAATGAAAGAATTTATCCTCAGGAACCTTAGAATCCATAACCCCTAAAGCACATAAGCTTGAACGAAGGTGTTCAAGCTTTAACAAAAAAAGAGGAAGATTCAGTTTCCTGATCAGAGACTGACTCATCTGATCATCTGAAAACACTTCACCCTCAGAGTATAAACCAGAAGCACCAGGGCCTGAATTATTAATCTTAACATAATTAGACTTACTTAAATCATATAAGATAGCAAGGGATTTATCAGAAATCATCTTCTTACACTTGGAGGAGGCATGGCGGGCAACATCTTAGTTATAGTACAGCGTACAAAATCTTTAAAACCTAGAGCAAAATATGAAAAACTTGCTTGTGTAGAACAAACAGAGAGAGAACAAATACCTTTAGAAGCAAGAGCAGTATTAGACTGCTTATAATGCATAAATAAGATGGTCCGTACATAATTTGCAAAGCTGAGCAATGGGGATTACATCAACCAGCTTGAAAAAAAATACACTTATTATTAGAAGGAAAGTGTTCAGAGGATCTAGCTTTTGGGGTTCTAGTAATAACAGAAGAGGGGACAGAATCAGTATGCTCTATAATGAAAAGGAAAATAAAAAGCAGGCAATGATAAAATAAAATACAGGCAAAGATTAAAACATTGCAATAAAGGAAGGGTAAATAAAACAACCTTACCCAAATAAAGCAGCTTTTGGAATAAAATCTTACCCCCTCACCAGAGGCTTATGCAAACTTCTGCAGCATTAAAAATATCCATGCAGCCTCAGATGAGCGACCACCCAACAACAGGCCGAACATACAGATGCGCACAAAATACAAAGCAAACGAAAAATGAAGAATGCTAAAAAGCCTGTCCTGTAAAAGTACAATAGTACACCACACAAGATGAGTGTATAGATTAAAAGCTTGGGGGGAAAAAAAACTAAATCGCATAAGTCAACTAATGCTATGAAAAGAGCAAAACAAATGCCAACGTGCACATAAGCCGACAAGCGCCATTACGTACAAAAAAAACTGATGCGTGCTAACAAAAAATAAGCATGAAAGAAGAAGCCGAAACGCACTATCATAAATACTTAACCCATCTCAAGGCCTATAATAGGGTGAAACAAGGTAAATATATGGCCAAATTTAAAATGCCTGACATAATGGTCCCCGGGCTAAAGGCTAAGCAGGTGCAACAACATCCCCCACACTTACCCGATAGGCACCTATACTACTGGACTTACCATAAAAAGCAGCAACTGCTTCCAGCAAATAGCAAATACAGTGCTGTATGCATGACAGCAAAGGATCTAAATGTATAGAGTATAACAATGAACCAACAGGAGGAGGCTAGGGACTGGTCCTTGCTACACCTGTGGCAGGCCTTGACTAGCTCCCATGGTGTGTTCTTGGGCCACTACCCATATTCCAACGACATCTCTGCCAAAACAGCTCTCTGAAGGGAAAACTAGAACTCAAATCAGTCTAAGCACCGTTCTCACAAACACCTGGAGCTCCTCCCTTCTTCACCTTACTCCAGCGAAAGCAAAGATAAGACTGGTTTCCAGTAAGGTGGGAGGGGTCTAACCCTTTGAGTGCTAAGCACTTTTCCACCTGGGTGCTAAAAAATTTTAATGTTTTTTTTATTTTTCTATTTTTTGAACAATTTTTTTTTTAAACTTCTTATTATTTTTTTCAGACCCCCAAGACTTACACTGTTGGAAAGCCATTACCTTTCCAATGGTGGGTCTTGAGGGTCTGTAGCTGCTTAGATGCCTGAAATACAGGCTTCTAAGCAGCATGCCCCCTGCTCCTATACTTATAACATTGTTAAGTATAAATAAAGTTGCGCTGTGACGTCACCACGCAAAACGGGAAGCCCCGCGATGCCTGTCACTTTACAGGCACTATTGCCGGGTAGGAGCGGGTGGGAGCCCCCAGATCTCCCTCAAGGTGGGAGAGTGCTAGTGACGGCTCTGAGCCGTCATTAGCACCAGAGTGGGAAACTCTGTGAAGGCTCAGAGCCATCATTAGCACTCAAAGGGTTAAAGGACTTTTTTTGTTTTGGGATCTTTGCTCCCTCCTATTGTCCAGGAGTATAATTACCAGGAGTAATGGATCCTGGACTCTTATCGCCTTTAAGAAAGAAAGGTGCATTGCTCACAAGAACATTCTGGATTCACCACTTTACAGACTGGGAAAGGCTAGAAGGCTGGGTTAAAAAAAAAATCCCTGACAAAAAAAAAACAACAATAAATGCGCTGTTGCTCTGCAGCGCTGCTGCGTATTTGACTGATCTCTTCAAACAGCCCTTCATTCTGGCTGCACTGTGTTAAGGAAAAATAGAGAAAATCCTGATGTGGAGCAGTGCTACAAAGAACCAAAAGCGCTAACAGTTCCTGCATGTGTCCTGTCCTTCCTGCAGAAATGCTCTATTTCTGAGATAAAATCTCATATCACAGCATGTTCTGCCATGGGGCCAATAAGCAGTTCAACTTTCAGTTGCAAAGCTAGAACTCTGATTTTGATCTCCTCTCCCAGTATTACGTTCTACAGAACATGCACAGGGGTATGTGGCAGAAGGTAGGGCACAAACCTACAGACAACTACTTTAGGGATGGGCAGAGAAGCAGTTTGTTCCTTGTCCACTGAATTACCTACATTATAACATGCATCTTTTTTATTTAAACTCCCTAGCTGACTTGTTTTAGAACACCATAACTATTACACTGAATGCATGCATTTATGTATGTATTTGGGTGTTCATGCATGTGTGTATTTGTGAATGTATGTATTTATGTATGTATTTGCGTGTTCATGTGTATGTGTGTGTATGTGCAAATGTTTATGCATGTACAGGGAGTGCAGAATTATTAGGCAAGTTGTATTTTTGAGGATTAATTTTATTATTGAACAACAACCATGTTCTCAATGAACCCAAAAAACTCATTAATATCAAAGCTGAATAGTTTTGGAAGTAGTTTTTAGTTATAGCTATTTTAGGCGGATATCTGTGTGTGCAGGTGACTATTACTGTGCATAATTATTAGGCAACTTAACAAAAAACAAATATATACCCATTTCAATTATTTATTTTTACCAGTGAAACCAATATAACTTCTCAACATTCACAAATATACATTTCTGACATTCAAAAACAAAACAAAAACAAATCAGTGACCAATATAGCCACCTTTCTTTGCAAGGACACTCAAAAGCCTGCCATCCATGGATTCTGTCAGTGTTTTGATCTGTTCACCATCAACATTGCGTGCAGCAGCAACCACAGCCTCCCAGACACTGTTCAGAGAGGTGTACTGTTTTCCCTCCTTGTAAATCTCACATTTGATGATGGACCACAGGTTCTCAATGGGGTTCAGATCAGGTGAACAAGGAGGCCATGTCATTAGATTTTCTTCTTTTATACCCTTTCTTGCCAGCCACGCTGTGGAGTACTTGGACGCGTGTGATGGAGCATTGTCCTGCATGAAAATCATGTTTTTCTTGAAGGATGCAGACTTCTTCCTGTACCACTGCTTGAAGGTGGTGTCTTCCAGAAACTGGCAGTAGGACTGGGAGTTGAGCTTGACTCCATCCTCAACCCGAAAAGGCCCCACAAGCTCATCTTTGATGATACCAGCCCAAACCAGTACTCCACCTCCACCTTGCTGGCGTCTGAGTCGGACTGGAGCTCTCTGCCCTTTACCAATCCAGCCACGGGCCCATCCATCTGGCCCATCAAGACTCCCTCTCATTTCATCAGTCCATAAAACCTTAGAAAAATCAGTCTTGAGATATTTCTTGGCCCAGTCTTGACGTTTCAGCTTGTGTGTCTTGTTCAGTGGTGGTCGTCTTTCAGCCTTTCTTACCTTGGCCATGTCTCTGAGTATTGCATACCTTGTGCTTTTGGGCACTCCAGTGATGTTGCAGCTCTGAAATATGGCCAAACTAGTGGCAAGTGGCATCTTGGCAGCTGCACGCTTGACTTTTCTCAGTTCATGGGCAGTTATTTTGCGCCTTGGTTTTTCCACACGCTTCTTGCGACCCTGTTGACTAATTTGAATGAAACGCTTGATTGTTCGATGATCATGCTTCAGAAGCTTTGCAATTTTAAGAGTGCTGCATCCCTCTGCAAGATATCTCACTATTTTTTACTTTTCTGAGCCTGTCAAGTCCTTCTTTTGACCCATTTTGCCAAAGGAAAGGAAGTTGCCTAATAATTATGCACACCTGATATAGGGTGTTGATGTCATTAGACCACACCCCTTCTCATTACAGAGATGCACATCACCTAATATGCTTAATTGGTAGTAGGCTTTCGAGCCTATACAGCTCGGAGTAAGACAACATGCATAAAGAGGATGATGTGGTCAAAATACTCATTTGCCTAATAATTCTGCACTCCCTGTATTTGTGTGTGTATGTATATTTTTGTGTATGGTTATGTTCTTCCAGGGTCTTGCATGAGTACAATAGTTGCGTGTGTATCTTTTTGTGCCCTTCTGTGGTTAATTTATCCCAAGTTTACAATGCAGATCAGTCTGTAATTGGGAAATTAAGGGACCATTTTGTGTGTAGTCACCGTTTAATATACAAGAATAAATACGTCATATAAATAGATTTTTATATTTTTATTTCAAAATCAAATGTGTTTAAAGGAATTGCTAAGGCTAATTACAATATTTTAAAAATGAGGATGTTATAATCATGTGTGTGTATGTATGGCACACTGTTAACTGATTATATACATATACATACACAGTATATACACTCGCCGGCCACTTTATTAGGTACACCTGTTCAATTGCTTGGTAACACAAAATGCTAATCAGCCAATCACATGGCAGCAAATCAATGCAATTAGGCATCTAGACGTGGTGCAGACGACTTGCTAAAGTTCAAATCGAGCATCAGAATGGGGAAGAAAGGGGATTTAAGTGACTTTGAATGTGGCATGGTTGTTGGTGCCAGATGGGCTGGTCTGAATATTTCAAAAACTGCTGATCTACTGGTATTTTCACTCACAACCATCTCTAGGGTTTGTAGATAATGGTCCAAAAAAAAAAGAAAATATTCAGTGAGCGGTAGTTATGTGGACGAAAATGCCTTGTTGATGTCAGAGGAGAATGGGCAGACTGGTTCGAGATGATAGAAAGGCAACAGTAACTCAAATAACCACTCGTTACAAGCAAGGTATGCAGAATACCATTTTTGAATGCACAACACGTCAAACCTTGAAGCAGATGAGCTACAGCAGAAGACCACACCGGGTGCCACTCCTGTCAGCTAAGAACAGGAAACTAAGGCTACAATTTTCATAGGCTCACCAAAATTGGACAATAGAAGATTGGAAAAATGTTGCCTGGTCTGATGAGTCTCGATTTCAGCTGCGACATTCAGATGGTAGGGTCAGAATTTGGTGTAAACATGAAAGCATGGATCCATCCTGCCTTGTATAAACGGTTCAGGCTGGTGGTGTATTAGTGTGGGGTATATTTTCTTGGCACACTTCAGGCCCCTTAGTACCAATTGAGCATAATTTAAATGCCATGGCCTACCTGAGAATTGTTGCTAACCATGTCCATCCCTTTTTGAATACAGTGTACCCATATTCTGATGGCTACTTCCAGCAGGATAATGCACCATGTCACAAAGCTCAAATCATCTCAAACTGGTTCCTTGAACATGACAATGAGTTCACTGTACTCCAATGACCTCCATAGTCACCAGATCTCAATCCAATAGAGCATCTTTGGGATGTGGTGGGACATGAGATTCGCATCATGGATGTGCAGCCAACAAATCTGCAGCTATCATGTCATATACACATACATACAGTCATGTGAAAAATAAAGTACACCCTCTTTGAATTCTATGGTTTTATGTATAAGGACATAACAATCCTTGGCAGGTCTTAAAATTAGGTAAATACCTCAGATGAACAACAACAGCACCACCACCACATGACATACTACACCGGGTACTTAGTTTTTCACACATGGCTTCTCCATTTTGGCTTTATTTTTGTTAAATAAATCATGACACAGTGTAATAGGTCATGTGTTGTTCATCTGAGGTTGTATTTACCTCATTTTAAGACATTCTATATCCTATATAACTATATATGTAATTAGTAAGGCAGGAAGGGTGCTAAGCTAGGTGTTCCTTTGATATTCACGAAAGTGGTAATTGTGTAAATTCAGGATGTCTTCTTGCACCAGGGCCCTCTATTAATAAGGCTCGCCACTGTCTTAAATCGATTTGCAGACTTTCGCAATTATGCGCATCTTCCAAAAGATATGTTCATAGCCTTGAGTATTTCTCCTTTTAGATTCTATTATTAAAGGGATATTCCAGCTAAAATAGGAAACCACATGGGTACATTTCGGTATTGAACAGAAGCAATTTTGTGATATACATGCATTAGCAAAAAGGCTTCTAATAAAAGCTATAGCCGTTTCAAAAGTGTATATAAGAATGCACCGTGCACCAGCATTTTAAACACAACACTTGTTCGGAGAGCCTAAGGTGCTTGTACCATCTGGTAATTACTCAATTTGTTAATTGCTGACATAACACAAGCCCCACTGATTATCTAAGCAGCTGCATTATATAAAATGTGGGTGCAGTGAAAATATCTAGCTATGCTTCCTATGCACATGCAGAGAAAAATGTTAACACTAAAACAGTTATAACTCATAATAGAAGCATGTTCGCCAATACATGTATATTGAAAATATGTTTCTATTTAAAAATGCAATAAATCTATGTGCATTTATATTTTGACTGGGATGTCCATTTAAGGTCAGTCTTTGTTCTGCAGCTGAGATATTTAAACTCCTGGATATAGTGAAATGGAGAAATCCCTGCAGCTGAAATAATTGTACGCCTCCAAAAGTAACTAAGGACTTTGAAAGTTTATTAAGAAAGACAAAAAAAAAGGATGATCAAAAATAGGTACTCTCCATAAGCTCCCAGACATGCTGCAATGAGAACCCAGATGCTTGCAACACAATACATCCAATGCTCTTGAAACTCTGAAACTAACTTCAGATATTTCCTAACTTGAATAATTGGAATCTGTCAATATTGCCTGCCCCTGTAGTTTTACAAGGGTAATTTACTCTGAGATTATGAACATTAAAAATTAGGTGAAGGGGGAAGGAACATAATCTGTAGTGGTCTATGATAGTTCGACACTTGACTTCCTTGTGGATACAGAGCACATCTGAGCTGCCATAGAGCTTACTGCACAAGCACAAAATGTATAAGTAAAAACCATTTGATCTAAAAGTTTAGCACTAGCATTCAAGAAATCATTGGAGATTACATGGTCCATCTTCTGAAATAAATTAGCTACATTTTTTTTTTTTTTTTTTTTTAAATTGTCACCATGAAATTCCACGTAATTGATAAGTACCAGTGTACTTATAGATACTTAAAGTGAATGTAAATTTAGATGATAAAGTGCCCAGGTTTTTAAAAATCCAATTACAAACAGGGGCACTTTAATTCATCAAAATTTACATTTCACTCGTGTTTTGAAAATACTTACCTTTTAATCTTGACAGTCGCTGCATCGCTTCCCCCGCCCGTCGCAAAGCCACTTCCCAGGTCTAAAATGAGAAATCCGGCTTCCTCCAATCACGGCGTTGAATCAGACACTGATTCCCCCGGGAGGGGGGGGTGGGAAGTCGTGATTGGAGGATGACCAATCCGTCATTTCTGACCTATGAAGAGGCTTGCAATGACCGGGGAATCGCTGGAGCGGTTGTCAAGATTAAAAGGTAAGAATTTTCACAACACAAGTGAATTGTAAATTTTGATGAATTAAAGTGCCCCTGTTTTTAATCGGATTTTTAAAAAACAGGCACTTTATCATCTAAATTTACATTCACTTTAATGTATCTTAGTCCCTAGAAAACATAATTTATGTAAGAACTTACCTGATAAATTCATTTCTTTCATATTAGCAAGAGTCCATGAGCTAGTGACGTATGGGATATACATTCCTACCAGGAGGGGCAAAGTTTCCCAAACCTCAAAATGCCTATAAATACACCCCTCACCACACCCACAAATCAGTTTAACGAATAGCCAAGAAGTGGGGTGATAAGAAAAAAGTGTGAAGCATAAATATAAGGAATTGGAATAATTGTGCTTTATACAAAAAAATCATAACCACCACAAAAAAGGGTGGGCCTCATGGACTCTTGCTAATATGAAAGAAATGAATTTATCAGGTAAGTTCTTACATAAATTATGTTTTCTTTCATGTAATTAGCAAGAGTCCATGAGCTAGTGACGTATGGGATAATGATTACCCAAGATGTGGATCTTTCCACGCAAGAGTCACTAGAGAGGGAGGGATAAAATAAAGACAGCCAATTCCTGCTGAAAATAATCCACACCCAAAATAAAGTTTAATGAAAAACATAAGCAGAAGATTCAAACTGAAACCGCTGCCTGAAGTACTTTTCTACCAAAAACTGCTTCAGAAGAAGAAAATACATCAAAATGGTAGAATTTAGTAAAAGTATGCAAAGAGGACCAAGTTGCTGCTTTGCAAATCTGATCAATCGAAGCTTCATTCCTAAACGCCCAGGAAGTAGAAACTGACCTAGTAGAATGAGCTGTAATCCTTTGAGGCGGAGTTTTACCCGACTCAACATAGGCAAGATGAATTAAAGATTTCAACCAAGATGCCAAAGAAATGGCAGAAGCTTTCTGGCCTTTTCTAGAACCGGAAAAGATAACAAATAAACTAGAAGTCTTTCGGAAAGACTTAGTAGCTTCAACATAATATTTCAAAGCTCTAACAACATCCAAAGAATGTAACGATTTCTCCTTATAATTCTTAGGATTAGGACATAATGAAGGAACCACAATTTCTCTACTAATGTTGTTGGAATTCACAACTTTAGGTAAAAATTCAAAAGAAGTTCGCAACACTGCCTTATCCTGATGAAAAATCAGAAAAGGAGACTCACAAGAAAGAGCAGATAATTCAGAAACTCTTCTGGCAGAAGAGATTGCCAAAAGGAACAAAGCTTTCCAAGAAAGTAATTTAATGTCCAATGAATGCATAGGTTCAAACGGAGGAGCTTGAAGAGCCCCTAGAACCAAATTCAAACTCCAAGGAGGAGAAATTGACTTAATGACAGGTTTTATACGAACCAAAGCTTGTACAAAACAATGAATATCAGGAAGATTAGCAATCTTTCTGTGAAAAAGAGCAGAAAGAGCAGAGATTTGTCCTTTCAAGGAACTTGCAGACAAACCTTTATCCAAACCATCCTGAAGAAACTGTAAAATTCTCGGAATTCTAAAAGAATGCCAGGAAAAAATGATGAGAAAGACACCAAGAAATATAAGTCTTCCAGACTCTATAATATATCTCCCTAGATACAGATTTACGAGCCTGTAACATAGTATTAATCACAGAGTCAGAGAAACCTCTTTGACTAAGAATCAAGCGTTCAATCTCCATACCTTTAAATTTAAGGATTTGAGATCCTGATGGAAAAAAGGACCTTTGCGACAGAAGGTCTGGCCTTAACGGAAGAGTCCACGGTTGGCAAGAGGCCATCCGGACAAGATCCGCATACCAAAACCTGAGAGGCCATGCTGGAGCCACCAGCAGAACAAATGAGCATTCCTTCAGAATCTTGGAGATTACTCTTGGAAGAAGAACTAGAGGCGGAAAGATATAGGCAGGATGATACTTCCAAGGAAGTGACAACGCATCCACTGCTTCCGCTTGAGGATCCCTGGATCTGGACAGATACCTGGGAAGTTTCTTGTTTAGATGAGAAGCCATCAGATCTATTTCTGGAAGACCCCACATTTGAACAATCTGAAGAAATACCTCTGGGAGAAGAGACCATTCGCCCGGATGAAACGTGTGGTGACTGAGATAATCCGCTTCCCAATTGTCTATACCTGGGATATGAACCGCAGAAACTAGACAGGAGCTGGATTCCGCCCATACCAGAATTCGAGATACTTCTTTCATAGCCAGAGGACTGTGAGTCCCTCCTTGATGATTGATGTATGCCACAGTTGTGACATTGTCTGTCTGAAAACAAATGAACGATTCTCTCTTTAGAAGAGGCCAAGACTGAAGAGCTCTGAAAATTGCACGGAGTTCCAAAATATTGATCGGTAATCTCACCGCCTGAGATTCCCAAACCCCTTGTGCTGTCAGAGACCCCCACACAGCTCCCCAACCTGTAGGACTTGCATCTGTTGAAATGACAGTCCAGGTCGGAAGAACAAAAGAAGCCCCCTGAACTAAACGATGGTGATCTGTCCACCACGTCAGAGAGTGTCGTACAATCGGTTTTAAAGATATTGAGATATCTTTGTGTAATCCCTGCACCACTGGTTCAGCATACAGAGCTGAAGAGGCCGCATGTGAAAACGAGCAAAGGGGATCGCGTCCGATGCCGCAGTCATAAGACCTAGAATTTCCATGCATAAGGCTACCGAAGGGAAAGATTGTGACTGAAGGTTTCGACAAGCTGATATCAACTTTAGACGTCTCATGTCTATCAAAGATAGAGTCATGGATACTGAATCTATCTGAAAACCTAAAAAGGTTACCTAAGTCTGAGGAATCAATGAACTTTTTTGGTAAATTGATCCTCCAACCATGATGTTGAAGAAACAACACAAGTCGATTCGAATGAGATTCTGCTAAATGTGAAGACTGAGCAAGTACCAAGATATCGTCCAAATAAGGAATACCACAATACCCTGTTCTCTGATTACAGACAGAAGGGCACCGAGAACCTTCGTAAAAATTCTTGGAGCTGTAGCTAGGCCAAACGGCAGAGCCACAAACTGGTAATGCTTGTCTAGGAAAGAGAATCTCAGAAACTGATAGTGATCTGGATGAATCGGAATATGCAGATATGCATCCTGTAAATCTATAGTAGACATATAATGCCCTTGTTGAACAAAAGACAGGATAGTCCTTACAGTTACCATTTTGAATGTTGGTATCCTTACATAACGATTCAATATTTTTAGATCCAGAACTGGTCTGAAGGAATTTTCCTTCTTTGGTACAATGAAGAGATTTGAATAAAACCCCAGTCCCTGTTGTTCCAGAACTGGAACTGGCAAAATTACTCCAGTCAACTCTAGATCTGAAACACATTTCAGAAATGCTTGAGCCTTCGCTGGGTTTACTGGGACACGGGAAAGAAAAAATCTCTTTGCAGGAGGCCTTATCTTGAAGCCAATTCTGTACCCTTCTGAAACAATGTTCTGAATCCAAAGATTGTGAACGGAATTGATCCAAATTTCTTAGAAAAAACGTAATCTGCCCCCTACCAGTGGAGCTGGAATGAGGGCCGCACCTTCATGTGGACTTAGGAGCTGGCTTTGACTTACTAAAAGTCTTGGATTTATTCCAGACTGGAGATGGTTTCCAAACTGATACCGCTCCTGAGGATGAAGGATCAGGTTTTTGTTCCTTGTTGTGACAAAAGGAACGAAAACGATTATTACCCTGGAAAGAAAGGGAAAGCAGAGTAGACTTAGAAGACATAACAGCATTCCAAGTCTTAAGCCATAAAGCTCTTCTAGCTAAAATAGCTAGAGACATATACCTGACATCAACTCTAATGATATCAAAGATGGCATTACAAATAAAAATTATTAGCATGTTGAAGAATAAAAATGCTATGAGAATTATGATCTGTTACTTGTTGCGCTAAAGCTTCTAACCAAAAGATGAAGCTGCAGCAACATCCGCTAAAGATATAGCAGGTCTAAGAAGATTACCTGAACACAAGTAAGCTTTTCTTAGAAAGGATTCAATTTTCCTATCTAAAGGATCCTTAAGGAAGTACCATCTGCCGTAGGAATAGTAGTACGCTTAACAAGAGTAGAGACAGCCCCATCAACTCTAATCTGTCAGATGGCACAGGATATAATTGCTTAAAACGTTTAGAAGGAGTAAATGAATTACCCAAATTATTCCATTCCCTGGAAATTACTTCAGAAATAGCATCAGGGACAGGAAAAACTTCTGGAATAACTACAGGAGATTTAAAAACCTTATCTAAACGTTTAGATTTAGTATCAAGAGGACCAGAATCCTCAATTTCTAATGCAATTAGGACTTCTTTAAGTAAAGAACAAATAAATTTCATTTTAAATAAATATGAAGATTTATCAGCATCAACCTCTGAGACAGAATCCTCTGAACCAGAAGAACCATTATCAGAATCAGAATGATGATGTTCATTTAAAAATTCATCTGAAAAATGAGAAGTTTTAAAATACTTTTTACATTTACTAGAAGGAGGAATAACAGACATAGCCTTCTTAATGGATTTAGAAACAAAATCTCTTATGTTATCAGGAACACTCTGAGTATTAGATGTTGACAGAACAGCAACAGGTAATGTAACAGTACTAAAGGAAATATTATCTGCATTAACAGTTTGTCAAGACAAAACAGTACAAACAACAGCTGGAGGAACAGATACAATAAGTTTACAGTAGATACACTTAGCTTTGGTAGCTCCAGCCCCAGGCAGCGATTTTCCAGAAGTATCTTCTGACTCAGTTTCAACGTGGGACATCTTGCAATATGTAATAGAAAAAACAACATATAAAGCAAAATTGATCAAATTCCTTAAATGACAGTTTCAGGAATGGGAAAAAAATGCCAGTGAACAAGCTTCTAGCAACCAGAAGCAATAAAAAATGAGACTTAAATAATGTGGAGACAATAGTGACACCCATATTTTTTTAGCGCCAAAAATGACGCCCACATTATTTGGCGCCTAAATGCTTTTGGCGCCAAAAATGACGCCACATCCGGAACGCCGACACTTTTGGCGCAAAAGAACGTCAAAAATGACTCAACTTCCGGTGACACGTATGACGCCGGAAAGAGAAAAAAAAATTTTGCGCCAAAAAAGTCCGCGCCAAGAATGACGCAATAAAATGAAGCATTTTCAGCCCCCGCGAGCCTAACAGCCCACAGGGAAAAAGTCAAATTTTAAGGTAAGAAAAAAATTGATTTATTCATATGCATTATCCCAAATATGAAACTGACTGTCTGAAATAAGGAATGTTGAACATCCTGAGTCAAGGCAAATAAATGTTTGAATACATGGTTGGGCACTTTTTTATAAAGTTCTAAATATACTTTATAAAAAAGTGCCCAACCATAGCTTAGAGTGTCACAGAAAATAAGATTTACTTACCCCAGGACACTCATCTACATGTTGTAGAAAGCCAAACCAGTACTGAAACGAAAATCAGCAGAGGTAATGGTATATAAATAAGAGTATATCGTCGATCTGAAAAGGGAGGTAAGAGATGAATCTCTACGACCGATAACAGAGAACCTATGAAATAGACCCCGTAGAAGGAGATCATTGAATTCAAATAGGCAATACTCTCCTCACATCCCTCTGACATTCACTGCACGCTGAGAGGAAAACCGGGCTCCAACCTGCTGCGGAGCGCATATCAACGTAGAATCTAGCACAAACTTACTTCACCACCTCCATAGGAGGCAAAGTTTGTAAAAACTGATTTGTGGGTGTGGTGAGGGGTGTATTTATAGGCATTTTGAGGTTTGGGAAACTTTGCCCCTCCTGGTAGGAATGTATATCCCATACGTCACTAGCTCATGGACTCTTGCTAATTACATGAAAGAAAGTTTGTTTTCTTGAATAATCTAGGTTATGGATGTGGTTCAGATAACAAATCTGTATACAGTAGCAAGCTACTACTCATGCTATTATTTTTTCTCCTCTGCCTGCAGTTCTCTTCAAAACTATTCTCTTATTTTAAACCTTCAAACGTGCTGGTTAGTGATGTTTTGCAGCTTCACACTGGGCACCGTCATATTGGAATTTATTCTTGTACAGGTACTTATTCCAAAAATCTGGAATTCCAAAATCCAAACTTTTTTACTAATATTTAAAAAACAAAGGAGCAAAAATGTATATTTTTTTCCTACTTGTAAGTCAATAAAGTATTAAACAATTATAAAAACTAACTTTAGTTACCTGTATAAGTTGTATTAAGACATGCAAATATTGCCTAAATGACATAGGATGTAGTTTACATGTTGGTTCCATCCCCCTGCCAACTGTCCCATTAGATGCAAATATTCCAAAATCCAATCTATTCTGAAATCCTAACCTTTTCTGGTCCCAAGCAGTTTGGATAAAGTGTTTTCTGTACCCTGTGACAAAAGTGGTGCACATTCAAAGATCTGTGATATTGCCGTCTTCTCGACAAGCATTATCAAGCACAATACAGAGCAGGAGTTATACATTTTTGGCTGCATTTCTCTATATAATTTGAGGCCTTTTTATATTTATGAAACTTTGTACAAAAAAAAAAAATGCAAGAAAAACATAAATTATGCTTAACTGATAATTTCATTTCCATCTGTGGGAGGAGAGTCCACTGCTTCATTCATTACTTGTGGGAATTAAGAACCTGGCCACCAGGAGGAGGCAAAGACACCCCAGCCAAAGGCTTAAAGGGACACTGAACCCAAATTTTTTCTTTCATGATTCAGATAGAGCATGCAATTTTAAGCAACTTTCTAATTTACTCCTATTATCAAATTTTCTTTGTTCACTTGCTATCGTTATTTGAAAAAGAAGGCATCTAAGCTTCTTTTTTGGTTCAGACTATGGACAGCCCTTGTTTATTGGTAGATGAATTTATCCACCAATCAGCAAGAATAACCCAGGTTATTCACCAAAAATGGGCAGGCATCTAAACTTACATTCTTGCATTTCAAATAAAGATACCAAGAGAATGAAGAAGCTTAAAATTGCATGCTCTGTCTGAATCACAAAAGAAAAAAATTGGGTTTAGTGTCCCTTTAAATACCTGGAGTATGTTCAGAACATACTCCAGTTTCTCTGGGGATAGTGGAAAAACTACAATGCTCAGAGTTAAATTACAACAAAAGAAGGAAAATGAATAAAGAAAATGCATTATAAAGATTTTCATTAGGCATAATTAAAGATGTTATGGGGTATTGCATTTTGAATGTAATGGCCCTTACGAATCGCACAAGGAAGTAAACCAACTGGAAGAAAATGTTTCAATGCATGAGGATTCTTGCTTCTGACTTAGTAAAAGGACACTCTGCATAGTCCTCTGATGCCTTGAGATCCATTTCCGACTTCCCAACCTTTGGGGTAAAAAAGCATCATTTTTTTAAACCATTTCCTTGAATGAACATATTGAAGGCTTTAGCAAACTGCTTGCTGGCTTGCAAGTAAACCTCTTCATCACAGACCTGCAGCAAATATCTTTCTGACGGTTGAGGTAAGCAACTGCAGTTATGCTGTTCCATTGAATCTGTCAACATATGATGATGCAATAACTGGGGACAAGTCTTCAGAGTTAAAGAGAATAGGGCTTCTGTTGAGACTACACACCAACAGAATACAAAGTTGTACATGGTGAGTATAGTCCAACTGGGTTGAAAGTATCTGCTTTCCACAAGCCACCAATTAGGGAATAACCACACTTGGAGAGACCTAAATGCTAGAAGGACAAATAATTAGAGCCATGGATTTATTGAGATAGAAAAGAATGCTATGAATGACCCATGAATTTCAAACTGTATCTTGGGTTATTCCCAGAAAACAAATGCAGTTTTAAGGAAGTAAGATACATGTGACATCAGAAACATAAATGACCTTGTAGGATTGCTAGGCTTCCTCCTGTGCTCACTTATCCTTTACCAAGAAATTGTCCAAATATGGGGTCGCTGAGGATGTCTTATGACTGCAGTAGCTGTGTGTAAATAATTTCAGTGAGAAACCCAAAGTTTTTTTATATGATTGTATTTGCCGGTCAAATAGTGGCAACAAATATACCAAAATGGGCCTAGATCAGTACCTTGGGTTGTCTACTTTAGTTAATACTTTAACCCCTGCAAAACTCAAAGTAGATCATAGCTCTTACTACATGTATTCTTAGTGATAACAGATTACAAGCTAACTTGAAAAAGGGCTCACTTATAGGGACAGTCAACACCAGAATTTTTGTTGTTTAAAAAGAAAGATAATCCCTTTATTACCCATTCCCCAGTTTTGCATAACCAACACTGTTATAGAAATACACGTTTTACCTCTGTGATTACCTTGTATCTATGCTTCAGCAAACTGCCCCCTTATTTCAGTTCTTTTGACAGACTTGCATTTTAGCCAATCAGTGCTTACTTGAGGGTAACTTCACGTGCATGAGCTCAATGTTCTCTATATTAAACACATGAACTAATGCCCTCTAGTGGTCAAAATGTATTCAGATTAGAGGCAGTCTTCAAGGTCTAAGAAATTAGCATATGAACCTCCTAGGTTTAGCTTTCAACTAAGAAAACCTGGAGAACAAAGCAAAAAACATAATTTATGTAAGAACTTACCTGATAAATTCATTTCTTTCATATTAGCAAGAGTCCATGAGCTAGTGACGTATGGGATATACATTCCTACCAGGAGGGGCAAAGTTTCCCAAACCTTAAAATGCCTATAAATACACCCCTCACCACACCCACAATTCAGTTTAACGAATAGCCAAGAAGTGGGGTGATAAGAAAAAAGTGCGAAAGCATATAAAATAAGGAATTGGAATAATTGTGCTTTATGCAAAAAAATCAAAACCACCACAAAAAAGGGCGGGCCTCATGGACTCTTGCTAATATGAAAGAAATGAATTTATCAGGTAAGTTCTTACATAAATTATGTTTTCTTTCATGTAATTAGCAAGAGTCCATGAGCTAGTGACGTATGGGATAATGATTACCCAAGATGTGGATCTTTCCACACAAGAGTCACTAGAGAGGGAGGGATAAAATAAAGACAGCCAATTCCTGCTGAAAATAATCCACACCCAGAATAAAATTTTTAATGAAAAAACATAAGCAGAAGATTCAAACTGAAACCACTGCCTGAAGTACGTTTCTACCAAAAACTGCTTCAGAAGAAGAAAACACATAAAAATGGTAGAATTTAGTAAAAGTATGCAAAGAGGACCAAGTTGCTGTTTTGCAAATCTGATCAACCAAAGCTTCATTCTTAAACGCCCAGGAAGTAGAAACTAACCTAGTAGAATGAGCTGTAATCCTTTGAGGCGGAGTGCTACCCGACTCAACATAGGCATGATGAAATAAAGATTTCAACCAAGATGCCAAAGAAATGGCAGAAGCTTTCTGGTCTTTTCTAGAACCGAAAAAGATGACAAATAGACTAGAAGTCTTTCGGAAAGACTTAATAGCTTCAACATAATATTACAAAGCTCTAACAGCATCCAAAGAATGCAATGATTTCTCCTTAGAATTTATAGGATTAGGACATAATGAAGGAACCACAATTTCTCTACTAATGTTGTTAGAATTCACAACCTTAGGTAAACAATTCAAAAGAAGTTCGCAGCACCGCCTTATCCTGATGCAAAATCAGAAAAGGAGACTCACAAAAAAGAGTAGATAATTCAGAGACTCTTCTGGCAGAAGAGATGGCCAAAAGAAACAAAACTTTCCAAGAAAGTAATATAATGACCAAAGAATGCATGGGTTCAAAAGGAGGAGCTTGAAGAGCCCCCAGAACCAAATTCAAACTCCAAGGAGGAGAAATTAACTTAATGACAGGTTTTATACGAACCAAAGCTTGTACAAAACAATGAATATCAGGAAGATTAGCAATCCTTCTGTGAAAAAGAACAGAAAGAGCAGAGATTTGTCTTTCAAGAAACTTGCGGACAAACCTTTATCTAAACCATCCTGAAGAAATATAAGTCTTCCAGACTCTATAATATATCTCTCTAGATACAGATTTACGAGCCTGTCACATAGTATCAATCACAGAGTCAGAGAAACCTCTTTGACCAAGAATCAAGCGTTCAAACTCCACACCTTAAAATTAAGGTTTTGAGATCCTGATGGAAAAAAGAACCTTGAGACAGAAAGACTGGTCTTAACGGAAGAGTCCACAGCTGGCAAGAGGCCATCCGGACAAGATCCGCATACCAAAACCTGTGAGGCCATGCTGGAGCTACCAGCAGGACAAACGAGCATTCCTTAGAATATTGGAGAATACCCTTGGAAGAAGAACTAGAGGCGGAAAGATATAGGCAGGATGACACTTGTAAGGAAGAGATAATGCATCCACTGCCTCCGCCCGAGGATCCCTGGATCCGGACAGATACCAGGGAAGTTTCTTGTTTAGATGAGAAGCCATCAGATCTATTTCTGGGAGTTCCCACATTTGAACAATCTGAGGAAATACCTCTGGGTGAAGACCATTCGCCCAGGTGCAACGTTTGGCGACTGAAATAATCCGCTTTCCAATTGTCCATACCTGGGATATGAACCGCAGAGATTAGACAGGAGCTGGATTCCGCCCAAACCAAAATTCGAGATACTTCTTTCATGGCCAGAGGACTGTGATTCCCTCCTTGATGATTGATGTATGCCACAGTTGTGACATTGTCTATCTGAAAACAAATGAACAACTCTCTCTTCAGAAGAGGCCAAGACTGAAGAGCTCTGAAATTGCACGGAGTTCCAAAATATTGATCGGAAATCTCACCTCCTGAGATTCCCAAACCCCTTGTGCCGTCAGATACCCCCACACAGCTCCCCAACCTGTAAGACTTGCATCTGTTGAGATTATAGACCAGGTCGGAAGAACAAAGAAGCCCCCTGAACTAAACTATGGTGATCTGTCCACCATGTCAGAGAGTGTCGTATAATCGGTTTAAAGATATTAAGTGAGATATCTTTGAGTAATCCCTGCACCATTGGTTCAGCATACAGAGCTGAAGAGGTCGCATGTGAAAACGAGCAAAGGAGATCGCATCTGATGCGGCAGTCCTAAGACCTAAAATTTCCATGCATAAGGCTACCAAAGGGAATGATTGTGACTGAAGGTTTTGACAAGCTGAAATCAATGTAAAACTTCTCTTGTCTGACAAGGACAGAGTCATAGACACTGAATCTATTCTAGAAACCTAAAAAGGTTACCCTTGTCTGAGGAATCAATGAACTGATTAGTAAATTGATCCTCCAACCATGAACTTGAAGAAACAACACAAGTCGATTCGTATGAGATTCTTCGAAAATGAGAAGACTGAGCAAGTACCCAGATATCGTCCAATAAGGAAATACCAAAACCCTGTTCTCCGATTACAGAAAGAAGGGCACCGAGAACCTTTGAAAAAAATTCTTGGAACTGAGGCTAGAGCCACAAAACTGGTAATGCTTGTCTAAAAAGAGAATCTCAGACACTAAAAGTGATCTGGATGAATCGGAATATGCAGATACACATCCTGTAAATCTATTGTAGACATATAATGCCCTTGCTAAACAAAAGGCAGGACAGTCCTACAGAAACTGAATGTTGGAATCCTTACATAACGATTCAATATTGATAGATCCGGAACTGGTCTGAAGGAATTGACCTTCTTTGGTACAATGAAGAGATAAAATTAAACCCCAGCCCCTGTTCCAGAACTGGAACTGGCATAATTACTCCAGCCAACTCTAGATCTGAAACACATTTCAGAAATGCTGAGCCTTTGCTGTGTTAACTGGGACACGGGAAAGAAAAAAATCTCTTAGCAGGAGGCCTTAACTGAAGCCAATGCTGTACCTTTCTGAAACAATGTTCTAAAACCAGAAATTGAGAACGGAATTGATCAAAATTTCTTTGAAGAAAACATAATCTGCCCCATACCATCTGAGCTGGAATAAGGTCCGCACCTTCATGGGTACTTAGGAGCTGGCTATAGGTTTTCTATAAGGCTTGGATATATTCCAAACTGGAAATAGTTTCCAAAATGATACCGCTCCTGAGGATGAAGGATCAGGCTTTTGTTCCTTATTGTGAGGAAAGGAACGAAAAATGATTATTAGACCTAAATTTACCTTAGATTTTTTATCCTTTGGTAAAAAAGTTCCCTTCCTTCCAGAAACAGTTGAAATAATAATTTATTACCCTGGAAAGAAAAGGAAAGCAAAGTTGACTTAGAAGACATATCAGCATTCCAAGTTTAATCCATAAAGCTTTTCTAGCTAAAATAGCTAGAGACATATACCTGACATCAACTCTAATGATATCAAAAGATGGTATCACCAATAAAATTATTAGCATGTTATAGAATAATAATAATGCTATAAAATTATGATCTGTTACTTGTTGCGCTAAAGCTTCTAACCAAAAAGTTGAAGCTGCAGCAACATCCGCTAAAAATATAGCAGGTCTAAGAAGATTACCTGAACATAAGTAAGCTTTTCTTAGAAAGGATTCAATTTTCCTATCTAAAGGATCCTTAAAATGAATTACTATCTACCGTATGAATAGTAGCACATTTAGCAGGAGTAGAGACAGCCCCATAACCTTAGGGATTTTGTCCAAAAAAAACTCTAATCTGTCAGATGGCACAGGATATAATTGCTTAAACGTTTAGAAGGAGTAAAAGAATTACCCAAATTATTCCATTCCCTGGAAATTACTTCAGAAATAGCATCAGGGAGATTAAACACTTCTGGAATAACTACAGGAGATTTAAAAACCTTATTTAAACGTTTAGATTTAGTATCAAGAGGACCAGAATCCTCTATTTCTAATGCAATTAATACTTCTTTAAATAAAGAACGAATAAATTCCATCTTGAACAAATACAAAGATTTATCAGCATCAACCTCTGAGACAGAAACCTCTGAACCAGAAGAACCATTATCAGTATCAGAATGATGATGTTCATTTAAAAATTCATCTGAAAAAAGCGAAGTTTTAAAAGACTTTTATGTAAACTAGAAGGAGAAATAACAGACATAGCCTTCTTAATGGATTTAAAAAATAAAATCTCTTATGTTTATCAGGAACACTCTGAAAATTAGATGTTGACGGAACAGCAACAGGTAATGTAACAGTACTAAAGGAAATTTTATCTGCATTAATAAGTTTGTCATGACATGCAATACAAACAACAGCTGGAGAAACAGATACCAAAAATTATAGCAGATACACTTAGCTTGGTAGCTCCAGCACTAGACAGCGATTTTCCTGTAGTATCTTCTGACTCAGATGCAACGTGAGACATCTTGCAATATGTAAGAGAAAAAACAACATATAAAGCAAAATTGATCAAATTCCTTAAATGACAGTTTCAGGAATGGGAAAAAAATGCCAAAGAACAAGCTTCTAGCAACCAGAAGCAATGAAAAAATAAGACTTAAATAATGTGGAGACAAAAGCGACGCCCTTATTTTTTAGCGCCAAATAAGACGCCCACATTATTTGGCGCCTAAATGCTTTTGGCGCCAAAAATGACGCCACATCCGGAACGCCGACATTTTTGGCGCAAAATAACGTCAAAAAATGACGCAACTTCCGGCGACACGTACAACGCCGGAAACGGAAAAGAATTTTTGCGCCAAAAAAGTCCGCGCCAAGAATGACGCAATAAAATGAAGCATTTTCAGCCCCCGCGAGCCTAAAAGCCCACAGGAAAAAAAAGAGTCAAATTTTTGAAGGTAAGAAAAAATGATTAATTCAAATGCATTATCCCAAATATGAAACTGACTGTCTGAAAAATAAGGAAAGTTGAACATTCTGAGTCAAGGCAAATAAATGTTTGAATACATATATTTAGAACTTTATAAACAAAGTGCCCAACCATAGCTTAGAGTGTCACAGAAAATAAGATTTACTTACCCCAGGACACTCATCTACATGTTTGTAGAAAGCCAAACCAGTACTGAAACGAGAATCAGCAGAGGTAATGGTATATATAAGAGTATATCGTCGATCTGAAAAGGGAGGTAAGAGATGAATCTCTACGACCGATAACAGAGAACCTATGAAATAGACCCCGTAGAAGGAGATCACTGCATTCAAATAGGCAATACTCTCCTCACATCCCTCTGACATTCACTGCACGCTGAGAGGAAAACCGGGCTCCAACTTGCTGCGGAGCGCATATCAACGTAGAATCTAGCACAAACTTACTTCACCACCTCCATCGGAGGCAAAGTTTGTAAAACTGAATTGTGGGTGTGGTGAGGGGTGTATTTATAGGCATTTTAAGGTTTGGGAAACTTTGCCCCTCCTGGTAGGAATGTATATCCCATACGTCACTAGCTCATGGACTCTTGCTAATTACATGAAAGAAACATAATTTATGCTTACCTGATAAATTTATTTCTCTTGTAGTGTATCCAGTCCACGGATCATCCATTACTTATGGGATATTCTCCTTCCCAACAGGAAGTTGCAAGAGGATCACCCACAGCAGAGCTGCTATATAGCTCCTCCCCTAACTGCCATATCCAGTCATTCGACCGAAACAAACAGAGAAAGGAGAAACCATAGGGTGCAGTGGTGACTGTAGTTTAATTAAATTTTAGACCTGCCTTAAAATGACAGGGCGGGCCGTGGACTGGATACACTACAAGAGAAATAAATTTATCAGGTAAGCATAAATTATGTTTTCTCTTGTTAAGTGTATCCAGTCCACGGATCATCCATTACTTATGGGATACCAATACCAAAGCTAAAGTACACGGATGATGGGAGGGACAAGGCAGGGATTAAGCGGAAGGAACCACTGCCTGAAGAACCTTTCTCCCAAAAACAGCCTCCGAAGAAGCAAAAGTATAAAATTTGTAAAATTTTGAAAAAGTGTGAAAAAGTGTGAAGCGAAGACCAAGTCGCGGCCTTGCGAATCTGTTCAACAGAGGCCTCATTTTTAAAGGCCAGGTG